>NC_140347.1:23880584-23914272 GCF_963514085.1 Chelon labrosus
GTTGCGTTGTACATTGTTAGCAACGGTTTGGTGAATGTGTCTGGGATACCCATCAATGGTGTTGTTGCGTTTAGTGTTGTTGTCGTCATTGGGGTCGTTGTGTTTGACATTGTCATCATTTGTGTTGTATTTGAAGAAGACTTCATTTGTGTTGTTGTGTTTAGCATTGTGGTCAATATTTGTATTGTTGTGTTTGCAGAGGTCTCCAGTGACGTTGTTGTGTTTGCCATTGTAGTGTTTGGGTTCTTCATCATTGTAGTTATTTTGTATCGCACTGCTTCTGGGGTTGCTGTGTTTGTTGCCGTCATTTCTATTGTTGTGTTTGTGGTGGTCGTCACTGGTATTGTTGTTGTTACTGGAGTTGTTATGTTTGATATTGTTGCCATAATTTCTGTTGCTGTGTTTGCAGTGATCATGATTGGTGTTGTGTTTAAAGTAGATGTCTTGGGTGTCGTTGTAGTTGTGTTTTGCATTGTTGTGTTTGAGGTTGTCATCATTTGTGTTGGGTTTGTGGTGGTTGTCACTGCAAATAAATCAGAAACCATTGGCATCAATAGAAGCTCTTCTTGACTGATAAATATTCAGTTCAATGATTACAGAATGTGTGGAACTGAGAATAAAGTAAAATGTTGTCCATAACAGTTGAAGCTGGTCGACCAAAAGCATGAGGCTCCACTGTGGTGGAACCTGTAACAGTTTGGACGTTATATTTAGTGGAATTAGTGAGAGCTAGAGTAGAAACAGACATGATCAGATACTACCTGTTTGACTGATGCTGGGCTGGCAGTACTGGTCGTCATTTGGGATGCCATTAATACATCCACATGTTTCACCAGCGATGGCATCACAGGCTCCATATTTAATGCAGCTGTCATACGACCAAGCAAAGTTCTCCCCACATGTGCAGCAGTCTCCAGTCAGAGATGATGAGCACACTGAGAGAAGAAACAGCAGCACACACCTCAACGTTTGCTGTTAGAGTGAAGACACATCAACCTTTGGAAAACAACCGAGTAAAAAAAAAAATGAAAAGATGTTTTACCTGTTGTGATGTCAATGCTGGTGATTTCACTTGTGCTGTTGATCGTTAACGGAAAGCTGAGATTGTTCAAAATCATTCGGAGAACCTCCAGGTTAGAGATGCTTGTAACAGCTTGGAGCTCATAATCAGTGGAATTAGTGAGAGCTAGAGTAGAACCAGACAAGATCAGATACTGTGTCACTGTTGAACTGATACATCAGTAACCAGGGCAGAACAGATTCAGTGATCAGTACGTATTGCTCTCATAATTAGAACAGAGATGTGCAATAATCAATCAGTTAATAACAGTTGATGAACTAAAATGTGACTCACTTGCTCTTTTTTCTCTGGCATGAATGGAGGATCCTTTTGTATCATTTAATTCCTGGAAAAATCATCAGACTATAGATCAATAACTGTATCTAAATACTAATCATCAACTAAAAAGATAGGAGAATGTTTAGTGATCAACTCATCAGTTTCAGTATCTCATGGTATAATACTCTAGTGTTAGTACGTATTAATTCTACCTCTCACCTCAAAGAAGACATTCAGAGAGTCTCCATTTCCTTGAGTCGCCTGAATGCAGCATATATTCAGAAGAATAACCACGTATCCCACAGCCTTTGGTAAAGCCATCCTGACTAGAGAGTAAATATAGTAAACACAATCACTTTTCATTGTTTGATCAAGTAGAAGGCATGTGCATTTATATACTGTACGGGTAACCTGTGAACATTTTTAAAGACAACATGGATGCTCAAAACTACAAGCTGTTATGTAAGACTTTGCAGATTTACTGTTTGAAATCAGTACGTATCAGGAAGTCAACAAAGAAAAAATGTGCCACCTTCCTGATAAGCAATGTGAAAACTTGTGTTTGTTTTGGCATGTGACCATTGCATTCACATAAAGTGTTCATGTTTATTGTTCAGCACGGCAAGAGACAGCCGAGGCCAGTTTTAGGAATTACAGACTTTAAAAATATATAGCATATATCGCTATTATTAATCTTTGAATACATTGAATGGAACCTTGAATATATTGAATGAACCTTTGAATATATGGAATGAACCTTGAATATATGGAGTGAACCTTTGAATATATTGAATGAATCTTGAATATATTGAATGAAACTTTGAATATATTGAATGAATCTTTGAATATATTGAATGAATCTTGAATATATTGAATGAAACTTTGAATATATTGAATGAACTTTGAATATATGGAGTGAACCTTCGAATATATTGAATGAAACTTTGAATATATTGAATGAAACTTTGAATATATGGAATGAAACTTTGAATATATGGAATGAATCTTTGAATATATGGAATGAAACTTTGAATATATTGAATGAAACTTTGAATATATGGAATGAACCTTGAATATATGGAGTGAACCTTTGAATATATTGAATGAATCTTGAATATATTGAATGAAACTTTGAGTATATTGAATGAAACTTTGAATATATGGAATGAATCTTTGAATATATTGAATGAACTTTGAATATATGGAGTGAACCTTCGAATATATTGATTGAACTTTGAATATATGGAGTGAAACTTGGAATATATTGAATGAAAGTTGAATGACGCCAGACTTCACGGCAGTGCTTGCGCGGCCATCTTGTTTAGCTTGTGGATGCTGCAGCAAAAAGTGACAGAGTGACAACGAGTCAGGCCGCTCGCAATCTCGTTGCGGCAATATTAAACAATGAGGACATGGTAAACACACTGGCGAATGCGTGTACGGGCCAAAATCCTCCCGATACCCCTGCCCAATACCCTGCCCGTTCTTAACGAAGAAGTTCGCTCCTTTTTGCAGTCTGCTGTGTGAGTAACGTGCCCAAAGCTGACAATGTGTCGCCGATCATCAAATACGTTCAATACTAAACTAAATATTCAGCCTGCATTGGTCTATGAATGTGGGTGATTCTTTTTGCATCTAAACAATATATGAAGAGCTTCTCTTTCAGTTCACGAAATCCCTGTAGCCGCAGCAGCTTCTCCAGTCCCGGAGAAGAGCCGCGTCAGAGCGCAGTGCCGTTACGCACGGCCATTCACTGTGTTTTGCCTTCATTAAATCACCTGAAAACTATATCAAGCTAACCATACAGACCTACATACAGACCTATACACACACAGCAGAGTGTTCCGTTAATAGCTCTGCCACGGTTCAAAAGGAGCGAACTTTATGGGGCCATTATTGTAGCAAAACTATCTACAAATGTGTATTTCAATCCATGTGTGTGTAACTGGATTTGCAAATGTGTGAAAAAAATCCGTGTGTGTGTAACTGGATTTGCAAATGTGTGAAAAAAATCCGTGTGTTTGTAACTGGATTTGCAAATGTGTAAAAAACATCTGTGTCTATAACTAGATTTGCAAAAGTGTAAAAAAAATCTGCGAATGCGTACATCGATCTGTATGCGTAGATAAACCTGTAAATGTGTGATCTGTAAATATCTGGCCTCTCCATTGGATGTGTTCTTACACGTGACTTTTGCTACACTTCTGCCGCGGCAGATCCGCAAATGCGCGCAGTGATTTGCAAATGCGTGTGGAGATTTGTCTGTGTGCCTCCGTAGCTATACAGCTACATACCACCAGTGGGCGCTAGGCTAGCACCCAATGATATTAGCTACCGGCTACCTGGGCTGACTGGTACCACAGACTGTGTGGCTGGGACGAACGGTGGGGCCCGATCCCGATGCAATGGAGGCTAGATGGCGTGCTGTAACTACATAACAGGGCTCTCACGCATTAAAATAAGTTCATCCTCCCGGGCTTCCACTTCCAGCTCTTCTTTGACGTGTGCACGCGCTACTATTTCACCTGGCGACTAGAAATACTATTTTGTCCCATCGATTTGCTGATAGATAGGTCGCTGATTCAAGCAGGGGAGTCTGCTTTCGCCTCATCCATTCGTAGATTACTCATTTTAAACAGCCTATGTTAATAATTTGCGGCGAATTTTATCACTTCTCAGCGTGGCGTGTGAGCGTGTGAACTTATTGAATGTGTGTGTCTCATTTGAGAGCCCTGTTATGTAGTTACAGCACGCCATCCAGCCTCCATTGCATCGGGATCGGGACTTATGGTCTGTGGTACCGGCCAGCCCAGGTAGCCGGTAGCTAATATCATTGGGTGCTAGTCTAGCGCCCACTGGTGGTATGTAGCTGTATAGCTACGGACATATGGCTACGGAGGCACACAGACAAATCTCCACACCCATTTGCAAATCGCTGCGCGCATTTGCGGATCTGCCGCGGCAGAAGTGTAGCAAAAGTCACGTAAGAACCATTGACTGTATAGGTAAGAACACATCCAATGGAGAGGCCAGATATTTACAGATCACACATTTACAGGTTTATCTACGCATACAGATCGATGTACGCATTCGCGGATTTTTTTTACACTTTTGCAAATCTAGTTATAGACGCAGATGTTTTTTACACATTTGCAAATCTGGTTACACACACGGATTTTTTTCACACATTTGCAAATCCAGTTACACACACATGGATTGAAATACACATTTGTAGATAGTTTTGCTACAATAATGGCCTCATAGAACTTCTTCGTTAGAAGAACGGGCAGCGTATTGGGCAGGGGTATCGGGAAGATTTTGGCCCGTACACGCATTCGCCAGTGTGTTTACCATGTCCTCATTGTTTAATATTGCCGCAACGAGATTGCGAGCGGCCTGACTCGTTGTCACTCTGTCACTTTTTGCTGCGGCATCCACAAGAAACAAGATGGCCGCAGGCACTGCCGTGAAGTCTGACGTCAGTCAACTTTCATTCAATATATTCCAAGTTTCACTCCATATATTCGAACTTCATTCAATATATTCAAGATTCATTCAATATATTCGAAGGTTCACTCCATATATTCAAACTTCATTCAATATATTCAAGATTCATTCAATATATTCAAGGTTCACTCCATATATTCAAAGTTCATTCAATATATTCAAAGATTCATTCAATATATTCAAAGATTCATTCAATATATTCAAGGTTCACTCCATATATTCAAAGTTCATTCAATATATTCAAAGATTCATTCAATATATTCAAAGATTCATTCAATATATTCAAGATTCACTCCATATATTCAAAGTTCATTCAATATATTCAAAGTTTCATTCAATATATTCAAAGGTTCACTCCATATATTCAAAGTTCATTCCATATATTCAAAGTTCATTCAATATATTCAAAGTTTCATTCAATATATTCAAAGTTTCATTCAATATATTCAAGATTCATTCAATATATTCAAGATTCATTCAATATATTCAAAGGTTCACTCCATATATTCAAAGTTTCATTCAATATATTCAAGATTCATTCCATATATTCAAAGGTTCATTCAATATATTCAAAGATTAATTTCCTGAACGGCATGCCATAATATAGCTATATATATATAGTATGTATATATATATATATACATACTATATACACTATATTACCAAAAGTATTCGCTCACCCATTCAAATGATCAGAATCAGGTGTTCTAATCACTTGGCCTGGCCCCAGGTGTATAAATTCAAGCACTCAGGCATGCAGACTGTGAAACAAGACATTTGTGAAAGAATGGGCCGCTCTCAGGAGCTCAGTGAATTCCAGCGTGGAACTGTCATAGGATGCCACTTGTGCAACAAATCCAGTCGTGAAATTTCCTCGCTCCTAAATATTCCACAGTCAACTGTCAGCTCTATTATAACAAAATGGAAGCGTTTGGGAAAAACAGCAACTCAGCCACGAAGTGGTAGGCCACGTAAAGTGACGGAGAGGGGTCAGCGGATGCTGAAGCGCATAGTGCAAAGAGGTCGCCGACTTTCTGCACAGTCAATTGCTACAGAGCTACAAACTTCATGTGACCTTCAGATTAGCCCAAGTACAGTACGCAGAGAGCTTCATGGAATGGGTTTCCATGGCCGAGCAGCTGCAGCCAAGCCACACATCACCAAGTGCAATGCAAGGCGTCGGATGCAATGGTGTAAAGCACGCCGCCACTGGCCTCTAGAGCAGTGGAGACGCGTTCTCTGGAGTGATGAATCACGCTTTTCCATCTGGCAATCTGATGGACGAGTCTGGGTTTGGAGGTTGCCAGGAGAACGGTACATTTCAGATTGCATTGTGCCAACTGTGAAATTTGGTGGAGGAGGAATTATGGTATGGGGTTGTTTTTCAGGAGCTGGGCTTGGCCCCTTAGTTCCAGTGAAAGGAACATTGAATGCTTCAGGATACCAAAACATTTTGGACAATTCCATGCTCCCAACCTTGTGGGAACAGTTTGGAGCGGGCCCCTTCCTCTTCCAACATGACTGTGCACCAGTGCACAAAGCAAGGTCCATAAAGACGTGGATGACAGAGTCTGGTGTGGATGAACTTGACTGGCCTGCACAGAGTCCTGACCTGAACCCGATAGAACACCTTTGGGATGAATTAGAGCGGAGACTGAGAGCCAGGCCTTCTCGACCAACATCAGTGTGTGACCTCACCAATGCGCTTTTGGAAGAATGGTCAAAAATTCCTATAAACACTCTCCTCAACCTTGTGGACAGTCTTCCCAGAAGAGTTGAAGCTGTAATAGCTGCAAAAGGTGGACCGACATCATATTGAATTCTATGAGTTAGAATGAGTAAAGGCAGGTGAGCGAATACTTTTGGTAATATAGTGTATATACAGCAGTGATAGGCCGGCTACACACATGGAAGGACAAACTTGAACAAACTGCAGCTGCATCAAATTCAAGAGACAACAATGTTACATCATAGTAACATCAGATATGTCTTTTTCTCAGAGGAATTCTCAAAATGGTGTTGACGTATAACGGATATGGCCTAGGACTGACATCGGAATGCTCAGTCAAATTGACATTCTTTTTGGAGCATTACAATACCAAAGCAGCAAAAAAATAAATAAATACATTTAAAAAATAGTATATTCTTGTACAGTGGTTCAGACAAACAATGTATCAATTAATTAATTGGGGATCTGTAGAAAGTCTATATTATATATAGACTGTAATATTTTGTCGTCTTTGGACAGAGGTGGGATTCTCTCAAAAAGTATAAGAGTTGTTAGTAAGTGGTACGGCATTACACAGATAAGACAGGGTTCTACCTCCTTTTCTGTACATACTGAGGAGCTGTAATTCCTACACTTCTCAATAGTCCATATTTATTGTATGACTGTAACTTAAAAACAATTGTCTTAAAACTCAGAAACTAGTGTTCAAAAACGTCTGGAATATGGAAATACAAGGCACTATTCATCTCCTGAAATCCAGTCCCTACAGTGATGCATGGTGTCTTAGTATCATGCTAAGGAGGAATTTATCAACAGCAGGGACAGACAGACTAATATAAATTCAGCCAAATATGTCCCCACAGTGGAGGAACGTCCTGGGGCTGGAGCAACGGTTCCCCTTTGAGCGCAACAATGAGCCAAAGTATATAGCCGCAACAATACTGGCTTGAGCACAACAGCCTGGCTGTCTTTGTACGGCCATTAACCATGAACAAATTTTATGCAGAAGTCTCCGGATGGTAGTTCACAGATCCCACAATACCCATCACATTTAGCAGAGCTTGAGAGGGTCTGTGACAAAGGGTAGACTAAAATAACCGAGGAGATTTGCAGAATACCTGTTCACCAGCAAGCATCTTATCAGCATTGAACTAAGGGTATGAATACTGTTGCAATCACATATTTCAATTTTGGATTTTAATTCATTTTAAATACAGTATATTCAAAAACATAAAGAAGAGAATGGACAGTGGTTTGTCTTTGTGTATAATCATCATCATTATCAATTAGTTAGCTCACATTTACAGTGATTTTATGCAAATTTCAAAAATGTTATATTGGAGCTGAGAATAGATCGCTGAAGATTTCACTAACAGATTCCAAACTACTAGCTTGTAGTTTGTGTTAGATTCTCGACTGTGCAGATTAAATAAACAAGTAACTATAACTATATTAGAATAGGAGAGAATTTTCAGAACATGTGTCCATAGTTGTTAAAGAAGTTGATACTGAATTACATTTCCTTCTGTTTAAATAAATTCTTGAGCTAATCTCATGTGCAAAGCCCTGCGATAGACTGGCGACCTGTCCAGGGTGTACCCTGCCTCTCGCCCGATGACAGCTGGGATAGGCTCCAGCAGACCCCGTGACCCTTCACAGGAATAAGCGGTTACAGAAGATGAATGAATGAATGAATGAATCTTATGTGCAAATATATAGACCTCTGATCCACAAGATAGGTACTAAGGAAATATAAAAATAGTATTGGAAATGTATGATCCGTGCTTTTAATGAGTTCAGTGGGGTTTTCCCCTTTTACCTTTTCTCCCTGCCTACATTTAACAAGAACCTATGTTGTTTTTCAAGCCCTGAAGTTCTTGCTTATGTGTCCATGCAATGCTGGACACACTGTGTACAGTACATCACAGTAGGTAGTATGCAAAATGTGATCGACTGCGTCAGTCCAAATAGTAGCTACACTAGAACATCCCTTGAGTTTCTTATGTAACTTATGTGCTTTCTCTGGGGGTTTTAGGCCGGGTTTTGTAAAGCATCTTCAGACAATTTGTATTATTATTGATGCTATTTAAATAAATTAATTGAATTAAATGGTGGTTTACAAGGGCCCAGGATTTTTTTATTTGATTAATTACATTAATTTTGCATGTAGCTTCTGAAGTGATCTTTGTTGGTCTACTACTCCTGTAGAGGGTAACAGTCATCTTAAATCTCCTCCATTTGTTGTCTGTGAAGGTTCCCAGTCATCCAGGTCATGGTATATCCAAAAAGCGTTTTAAAAAAGGCAAATGGACTTGTAGAAGTTTATACAAGTCCAGTTGCCTTTTTTAAACGACTTTTGGATCCTCCTTTTTTTCCACTGTCTGTCTGACTGTGGATTTGTGGATTTCCAATCTCTTTATAAATGGTTTTGCGATCTTTTCCGGCCGGATGAGCAACAACAACTCTTTTTCTGAGCTCCACATCAAGCTCCTTTGTCCGTGCCATCATACACTTCCACAAAAATAATTCACTGAACAACACCTTAGTCTCATTACATTGACTGAAAACACTTCTGTATTAGTATTATTAGTAATAGTAAAATAAATAATAATAACCACTTATATAATGTATGAGTGAAATGTTAGTAAGATTTTTACCTGTCATTGTCTTCTTGCCTCTGAAAAGGTTCTTGTCAGGAGGATGCAACCATTTTACTGCACTTCTCCAGATACACAGACAAATATTCACACAAAGAGAGACTATCTGTAAACTTCCTGGAATATTTTGTAGGACTACCACACCCGTTTATTTCTGAGTTAAACAAGTCACACACTGTTATGACACCTGTCTAAAGCCTCTGCATATATTTTGTAAGCCGCTGACGTGCAAATTCTGCATGTAAATTACTACTGCATGCCAATTTGCCATTTAAATGCATTTTGCAAATTCTTCTACCTATTCCCAGTAAATTCTCAATTTTTTTATGTTGCAACAACACTGGACTATAGATCCACACAATATCTTTTCCTTTTTGTGTTTTAGATAAATGATTCCCTATGGTCATTATTGTTAATCATCAAAGTGAAATGAAAAAGCAAAAGTAGTACACATTCCAATGGCAAAATATGGGAAACTGGATTGTGTCCCATGGCAACAGTGGACTTCTCAACTATGATTTCGAAGGGAGAATATTTGCATAGTAAATGACAAGAGATGTGAACACTGCTATAAAAGTGACCCCAGTAAGCGGGATTATTAAACAGATAACGTTGGACCTATTGAAGCTTCAGAACCCATCTAGATTAACATCAAAAGAACTGGTAGCTCAGTGTTCCAACATCCGCAAACAGCAACTGGTATCATAACTAGGACGACACGTTCGGGGGAGATACCATCATCCCTGTCATCCGATATTGAGTACCAAGTCCCAACAGCAAACCCTTCCAAGCTCACCATAAGGGTGACTGACATAAGATTTAAGATCATAAGTAGGAAATGAACAGCTGCAATGGGTTGGATGGGGAAAGAAGTTGAAGGGCAAGATCAAGGCAAGACAGAGAAGTTAGCTGTGGAGTATATCAAGGAGATGACGGAGAGTAAGTAAATGCAAACTCTATTAAAATTACTTTTTAGAGGTTTTAATTGTAACTATAATAAAGGTTTTCATTCATCAACACACAGTCCAAAGCAATTATACATTTCTGTTTTACAAATAAAAGGCATAATTAGAGATAGAAAACACATTTTAGCTACAACATGTATAATGGAAAATCAAATGCAAAACAAATGAAAAATGAGGATACATGTATCATGTGCAGAAAAAATATACACACAAAATATACATTTAGGTGTCCTTATGTACCTTGGAATATGGGTATACGAGTACCTACGTCTTTGTGCAAGTCTGGTCTTAGAGGACAGAAAAAACCTGTGCTGCTTTTTTATCAGTCCAACATTAAAAAAAATAAATCTGCTCTCACACATGAATACAAACATATTAAACCTTTGATGGGTTATTGCTATATTCAGTATTGTTTTTAGTTTTACATACTGTTGAGCAGCAAGACACAGAGTAGAAGGCGTCCTTCTTCTTTCTGCTAAGTCAAAATAGCAGCAGATGCTCCTTATTAAAACAAAAGGCCAATTCCAGAACTTGTCTTTACCTGGTCATATTATATTTGAACACCCAGGACCATTTATCATCATGACCTGGAGGAAATAAGTTCACTGATCTATGTCTAAGACATCTTTGTCTTCTCTCACTGATATGACTAACAAACTAATCTGAAAGAAGTGGCAGTTTGTACTGACTTTGTGGAAGTTTAGTTAATTGAAATTATCTTATGAATAATGGACTCTTCCAGTAGTGGAGAGTGGACTCTTAAGGTATAGTTAATCACAGCCAGCATGTGAATACATGTACACGCATATTTTAGTGAGCAGACTGACCAGAGCTGTCTCCAGATATTATCATGTATTGGTGAAAGAGACAGAGTCACTGGATGTTGGATGAGATGAAATGTTGTAGCCATCTGAAAACCAGCAAGAAAACAACATGACTCAGTCTGTGGCAAAAGAATAAGACAGCAGAAACAGTATTAAAACAAGAGACAGTAGCCAATGTTTCTAATACAGGAGTGGATTTCAGTCTGGACCCGACTGTTGGATGGCCTGACCAACTGATTTATAAGTGAGATACAAACAGTGTCATGTGTGATTCATATACATAACAGTAGTATAATTATATAATAGTATAATAGCACGTTGTCTTTTCTTGGTTTCTTGAGTCACAGTAATGTTTACTTCCTAGTTCATTTCACACAGAGGTATTTTATTGACTCAGCTCTGCATAGCCTCTCTGACATTACAATTGTGTTATCCCATTCAGTAAAAGATAGCAAGTGACTTTAAGGAAATTTATTTAAATGAAATTGTAGAGACCGTTACTGTCATACCTCTTTCTCGTCGCCAGTTCCGGAAAAGTCCAAGTCCACTTGAAGAGTTTGTAGCACTGGTGCTCTAAAACACAGGTAGCAGTAAATACAGGAGCCACCACAACACTTGAAAAGTGACTACTGAGATATAAAAATACAAAAAAAGTAAAAGAATACCTTACCCTCGTCCCACTTGTGAATGTTTGTGTCATAGCTGCTAATTCTGACCGCACCTGTAAAGTTACATCTCAGAAATGAGTACACTGCTATACAACAAGCATCAAGCATGTATGTTTAAACTGTAAGGTTCACAGATGGGCATTGTTTGCATTGCTCTTGGTTTTTAACTTGTAAGATCATTAAAGCTATATTTGTTCAAGTTGGCCAGTCAGATGAAGCTGGTTTTCCTTATATAAGGAGTTTGCCATCATGCTTTATAGTGCATATAGAGGAAGGCTCAAGTCTTCCTCTGTACTCAGCAGCTGACATGGAGACCATGAATTGGCCTTTAGAGGTAGAGGTTTATCCTGAGTGAACCATGCACGAATGCTTAGTAATTCTACAATTATGAAATCACGCACAAATTATGTGTACATTATTAAAGATGTGATTTCTACATCAGAACATGAATCTGATTAAAAGTTGGAATATTGAGACATACATACCTTTTTGTCCAACAGTGTTCCAAACACCAATATGAAGAAACCCTTTACAAAGAAACAAAGAGTAATGCCAACAATTTGGGCCCCATTAAATAACGTATTCAAAAGCAGATAAGCTTCAGTAAGAACTGAATTTGTACCTGCACTGAGTTGAACAATGCAAATGCAATATGGATTCCTTCGTCGTCGGGGTTGGCCAATATTCCTGCTCCCAGGCCCCAAGTCAATCCAAAAAATGGTGTGAGCACAGCCAAACTCCTGGCAATGACCAAAAGAACGTGCCTCTCGGCTGTTTGTGCAGCACCCCTCCCTACCCTTCTCCTCAAAATTTTGTAAATAACCACGAGAAGGATTATGAGGTTTATCAGCACTATTGACAGTACAGGTATCACAAATGCCAGTAGAGCCTTGGATTCGTACCAGTTGAGCCAGCAGGTCCCGGTCCTTTGGATGTATTCATTTCTGGGAGCAGTTACAGCTATAGTGAGGGTTGCAATGATGATGGGTGCCCCATAGCCTAGAGAGAATCCAATAGCCAACATAGATGTTTGAGACAACCCCCCTTCAAAGACAGCGACTGTACGGTAGAGCAACAGCAGACCTGATGCTAACATCCAGAAGAAGAGGGCTAAGTAGAAAAAATGGATAAAAAATGTAGTTGCAGTGCATGCTGGGCTGTTTGTCTCATTTGCATCTGAAATGAATGCTCCAATAATAAACCAAATGTCTGCAATCAGAAGAGACACTGCAATGTTAACAATGGAAACATGACGCAAGTAAGACGTGTTGTTCTTTCTTATTTTTCTCCATACAACAGCTTCAATGATGAGACATATGACCAAGGAACCTATGGATATGCCAACTCCAATGTAGGTTATATAGTCCAAGACAATGTTATTGAAACTGTTGGGCGACATGAGGATAGAGAAGGAGGTCAGATGGTTGCAGCTGCAGGTGACTGTTCTGTTGACACTGAATACCAGTTCACAGCCCTGGTCATCCCATCCTCCAAGACCATCAAAGAAGCTGAAGTTCCAAAAAACACATTGAGGATTGTCCAGAGTGTTGTTTATGACATCAAATGTGAGTGAGATGTTATTGACGGTGCCACTGGATTGAACTAGCACAACCCTGCCATTGATGACGTTGAGAGATGAATTGCGTTCATCTCTTGCGGGAAGTACATTATCCATAGAGGAGAATGTTATAACAGTGAGTGACTTATTTCCTCCATCAGACTCTGGTATGTCTATCTCAACTGAAGAATTGAAGTCAGCACTGAAAGTGTCTGTGAATGTAGTTTTGTTCAAGAGAATAAAGGGAGTATCAATGTCAAAAGTGTCATTGGTAAGGCCCCTTGTTATATTCTCAAGAGACTGCAACAATAATGAGCTGACACTTTCAGCTGTGGGGATGTTACTTCTTGTTAATGACATGTTTCTGGTATCATTGCTGTTCAGAAAGTTCCATGAGTCTCTGGCCACGTCTGTGGTGAGAACACCTACAGTTAACAGCACATCCTAAATTGAAAAAAAAAAGAAGGTATTAAATTTAAAAACATTACTATTTACAACATTTAAACCCCAGCAGACTAAGTCACTTACCTCCATTAAAGTTCTGCTTATTGAGATATTTAATGATGATGACACGTTGGCTACATTTCTGAGTATTTCAACAATGGACCTGATGGTCGCAGGAGATCGAGCCACTTCCTGAATGGAGTCAACGGTGGTGCTGCTGAGGTCATCCAAGAATTCTGGCAGTGTAGTAGCATTCAAGTTCTATGGGATTTGAACAGAAAAATAAGAGTTATACCATTTCAAGGATCATCTCTCTGGGAAGATCCTACGAACAATTCGGATTTTATTGTCCCATTGTAGTGAACATTAGTTTTTGCAAAACAACCAGTAACTACTTGATAACAACACATTGAAAGACAAAGCTACCTTTCTGAAGTTACAAACTGTACAGTATTTGTGGACAGCTACCTGACACAGCAAATGTCTATAAGTTTGTCTCTACAATGAATAGACTTTATTATTAGTATTATTATTTGCCATTAAGCTTTTATTTGATAGGCTACATGTACATAAACTATACCACAAGTGGTGGACATTTGTAATCCATCTCTATATGTTTTAAAGGATTGTCTTAAAGGCACCAAGACAGTCTTAGAGTTTAGTTAAGTGTACCAACATTTTCACTAATAGAAAGGGAAAAAAATATTTGGTGTATTGTGCAGATGGAGAACAAGGTCACCTCAGATCGCTTTTGCAGGTCCTGAATGACTGGAAGTACATCACCTGGAAAGACAGAAGAAGGTTGTGATCTCAGTAATTGCAATTACAGGAAAAGATATCTCATCCTGATATGTTAAATGCCTTACTATTTGTAGGGGTGGAGGGCCTCACGGTGACACTGAAGAATTCGCTAGATTTCTGCCGGAAACCTGAACCGTCTGTCCGGATCAGGTTACATTCATAACGTCCTGCAACCAAAACATGGTCATAATTGGCAGTCATAAAAACAAAATATACTGGATTACGTCATTATATTATATATTTTGTATATACACTGCTAAAATAAAATAAAGGAACTCTTTTTTAAACAGAGTTTGGATGCATGGATGAGTTTCTGATACAGACAGTTACTCTAGGAGTGCTGGCCAGGGCCATAGAAGGTCCTCAACCCATCAGCAGGACCAGTATCTGCTCCTTTATGTATAAGCACTGACAGAGCCATACACAATGACCTCCAGCAGGCCACTGGTGTGAATTTCTCTGAGCAAACAATCAGAAACAGACTTCATGAGGGTGGCCTGAGAGCCAGACGTCCTATAGCAGACCCTCTGCTCACTGCCCGGCACTGTGGAGGTCAACTGGCATTTGCCATAGAACACCATTGGCGCCCTGTGCTTTTCACAGATTAGAGCAGGTTTACTCTGCACATGTGACAGACGTGAAAGGGTCTAGAGAATGTGGAAAACGTTATACTGCCTGTAATATTGTTCAGCATGACCAGTTTGGTGGTGGGTCAGTGATGGTCTGAGGATGCATATCCATGAAGGGACGCACAGAACCTCTACAGGCTAGACAACGGCACACTGATTACCATTAGGTATCGGGATGAAATATTTGGACCCATTGTCAGACCCTATCCTAGGGCAGTGTGTCCTGGGATCCTCTTGGTACACAACACTGCCACACCTCATGTGGCGAGAGTATGCAGGCAGTTCTTGGAGGATGAAGGAATTGATATCGTGTGATCTAAATCCAAAAGAACACCTCTTAGACATGTTTCACTTTGATTTTCAGGCTGTCTTTGAATTCAGCCCTCATAACGTTGATAGTTTTCATTTCATCAAACAATGTGGCATCCTAACACATTGCCCAGTCCATATCACTATAGATATTCAGCATGATATTTTTTCACGTAGATCTGATGTGTTATTTAAGTTTTCCTTTAATTTGTTTGAGCAGTGTATATTTACAAAATACAATCTTTTGTCATTTATTAAAAAAAACAACAACAACAACACTAACATTAGTTCTGACTGAGACTAGTGAAAAAATATTGGGCCACATTTATGACTGGAATTCAATGTCGTCCACTTTAGAGCATTCTGTCACAGTGTCTGCTTCTGATGGCTTAGCCAGTGACTAAATCTCTGGCTAAAGTGTCTGGTTCTTTTGTGATGTACTGTGTCTCAAGTTTTGTACAGTTCACTTGTTTCATTGTGAGAGACCAATGCAAAAAGTAATGGCTGTCTCACCTTTTAAAATTTTATTATTATGGTCAGATACGAAGTTTTTCATTGGTGGGTCGGGCTAAATAATAGATGCAGTGACAATGCTGGTTTTGGACTGTAAGGGAGATATTGTCCTCAAGCCATGTTGAACTTTGCACAGCTCAGAGAGATTTTCTCCTATGCAACACATGCATTGTAGTGTATGATTTGGGAATGTCACAATTGACTACACTACATTTAGTCTCTTTCCTACCATTGTCAGTGTCGGTAAATCTGATCACAGTTAATGTGGCTATCCCGTTCGCTGTTGAAATTATGTGATTATCATCTTCTTGTATGAGCTCCGAATTACGTTTCCACTCAGCATTCCAATCTGCACCAAAATTGAGATTCTCTGGTGGAGGTCCACATGTCACTGTCACTCTATCCTCAAAAATTGCTTCAGTTGGCTCAAATTTTAAAGCGTCTGGACCTTTAAAAAAAATGAAAATGAACACAGTGGTCAGGCAATAATTGTATATCCCATAGATATTTCTGACATGCCAACAAGCAAATATGATAATTTTTACAAATCACTACTGTATAAGACTAGCTTACTGTCAAAAAAGATGGGGTATCTTCCTGACAGTGCTGTAAATAATCCAGTTAAAAGTGCTTTAACTTCTGTTTCTGGAAAAGATGCAGCACTGACAGTAAAAGTAACAATGGTGCTTCCGCTCCTGTAACACAGAATTGAATAATAATAAAATTCCAAAATATAATGTAGTATAAAACAATTAATCTAGTCATTTCAAAACTGCTTGGAAACTCGACATTAATCCCCACCTCCCACTTACAGTATCTATTTGAATCAAAGCTTTAAGTTCTGACTAAGGCCCCATTCAGACCTTGCATTAATATCCATCCTGGGCAATCTGGTCACAAGTGACCAGCTTAAAGTATAGGTGTGAACACACCAAGTACACATTTGAGTTATTTGACTCAAGCTGCACAGTGGTGTGGTGGTTAGCACTGATGCCTCACAGCAAGAAAGTTCTAGATTTCATCTTCTTCTGTAGCCGCTTGTCCTGTGAAGGGCCGTTTAGCCTACCCCACCTCTTGCCCAATGACAGCTGGGATAGGCTCCAGCTCCGCACGACCCTCGAGAGGACAAGCGACAACAGAAAATTAATGAATGATCTCTGACTGTGCCATTAGTGGCTTATGAAGTCATGCCTTACACTTAACACTGAGAAAACTGTTACTATGTTTTTTTTTATAATAAATTCAGACAAAGCACTTTTCCACAGATTTATGTGGATGGAAAGGAATTGCAAAATGTTAATGAGTTCAAATAACTAGGAGTCACTTTAGACCCAACACTTAGCTTTAAAAACACATTAAAAAGCTATGTCGTACATTGAAACACAGCCTAGCTAATTTTAGATTTATTAGAAACGCTTTAAAAGTAGATGCATCTAAGACATACCTTAATGCACTGTTCTTTTCACATCTCCATTACTATATACTATATGGTCACAGGCTAATAAGTCTGCTCTGAAACCAATTACATCTATTCACAAACAAGCTATCAAAATCTTAGACAAAAAACCACTCCAGTCGCATATCTGTGGCATACAAAACACAAGTTACTCAATTTTGATAATTTAATAATGTACACAAATTTAATTCTGTTACACAAAATCATTCATAATGCCGCACCTCCACCTTTGAGAAGATTTGTCAAGCGCTGTACTGAAAAAATGGGTAGAACTACCAGGTCCAACATAAGTGGGAACTGCAGCGTGCCCTTTCGAGGCACAGCATTTGCTCAATCAGCCTTCTACTTCAAAGCAGTAAAAACATGGAACACACTCCCAGTTAATCTGAAAACCTGTTTAGATTACTGTACCTTCTCATATGAGGTGTAAAGATTGTATTTAGGGACCCAATCTTGCCAACATTAATATATCATAGTAACAGTTTGCTATCTTTCTTATCTTTTAATTTTCTATCTTTGTGTATCTTTGTATCCTACCTGCCATGGGACTGCAGATGGAAATGATCAATTTGCTAAATCTGGTACAGTGTATCTTCTCCTCTGTGATTAATGCATTTTGTACATGGTCCCTGTAAGAAATAAACTAAATAAAGAAACTAAGAGACCACAGTACCGGACGAGTCATCTTGAAGGGTTTATGAATGTCTGCACTAAATTTCAAATTTCATGGCGATCCATTATATATACAGATTCATATATATATATATATATATATATATATATAGATGATCACTCACTTAAAAAAAGCTAATTATGAATATGAATAGAATTTAGCACAAATATATATCATTTTCAAAAATAATAGTATTGGTATACTCAAGCAAATAAAACTTACTTGAATGAAATTAACTTTGCTGATTGTAGTGTTGAGATGTGCTCCTCAGACTGGCTTTGAATCTGAAGAAATTGATATAGCCAAACCGGATTTAAAATAAAATATCATTGTCTGAGCATTTTAATATACAGTTATTGAAAGGGACAGATGGAAGAAACATTTAATACTTACTGATTCATTAATGTCTTGGAAAATGTCACTGCTTGGGTCATTAAATGAAGGACTGAAATCCATGTTTAGAGTCAAGTTAAATGTTCTCTCTGTAGAAGGAATGGTTGGTGATGTTGTCGTCATTTGTATTGCTGTGTTTGCAGTTGTCATCACTGGTGTTGTTGTGTTTGCAGTTGTCATCACTGGTGTTGTGTTTGCAGTTGTCATCACTGGTGTTGTGTTTACAATTGTCCTCATTGGTGTTGTTGTGTTTGCCATTGTTCTGGGCATTTGTACTGTTGTGTTTGCAGTTAGTGTCATTTGTGTTGTTGTGTTTGAGGTTGTTGTCGTAATTAGGTTTGTTGTGTTTGCACTTGTCATCATTGGCGCTGTTGTGTTTGGCATTGTTGTCATTTGTATAGTTCTATTTGTGGCTGTCATCATTTCTGTGGTTGAGTTTGCAGCTGTGACTGGAGGCGTGGTCACCGTCACTGCAAATAAATCAGAAACCATTAGCATCATACAAGCTATTTTAGACTGATAAACAATTGAGTTCAATAATTACAGAATGTGTGGAATTGGAAAAAATGCAAAATGTTATGAGAAGCCATTAGGGACATTATTCAGAACTAGACTCATACAAATCCACATGCTATTCTGAAATCTTCACATATATACATGTTAAACACTCACACACACACATATGAAATAGTGCACAGTCAGCGACACATATGAAATCCTCCCATATACATACTTGAAATGCATGTGCATGAGAGCATTTTACTGGTGTACGAGAGCATTTCACTGGTGTATGACAGTATTTCACATGTGTGCATGAGAGCATTTCACGTGTGTGTATAAGCGCATTTCACTGGTGTATGAGAGCATTTCAAACATGTATGAGAGCATTTCAAGTGTGTATGAGAGCATTTCATATGTGTTTATAAGCGCATATGTAAGTGTGGACTTTTTCACTAGTATATGTCTGAGGATTTCAGTATAGTAGTAATAGTATAGTAGAATGAGTTTGGTTTCATATGTGTAAGTGAGAGGTGCCTCAGAAAAATGTTGTCCATACCATTCGGAGTTGGGGCTGGGCATGGAATGATACCTGTGGAACATTAGAGATTACATTATTTCGCTTTCTGCCCAGAGCAACACCATTTCTTCAACATGTGTTAAAGTAGCTACAAAATAACAATGCTTACTTGAGATTGGTTCACAGAATTGTCCGTCAGAAGGAAGCCCATTGATGCATCCACAGGTTTGTCTGGTGTCAATACTGCATGCAACGTATGTGTTACACTTGTCACAGGACCAAGCAAACTCCTCCTCACACTGACACTGCAGTCCTCCAGCGAAGTTTGGATTGCAGCCTTTTAAAATAATTTAAAAAATGAGCTTCTTTATATAAGCATCATTACATCAGACGTAGTATAAAACAAATGAGTGAGCTGATGTTTACCTGTGGTGAAATTTAAGGCTATTACTTGTACAGACGGGGTGATGTTTTGAGGAAAGGAAAGATTTCTCAGTTTCTCCCTGAATATATCAATGAAGTTTGAGGGCACACTGGAAACTGGGAAGCGCAAGTCAAGGACTAAATCACTGACCACAGGGTCTGTGGAGGAGACAAAGAAAAAGTCCATCACAGAAGTCTGTCACAAGCAGACAAAACAATATTCACATGAAAACCAACATGCCCACATTCTTCCAGACTACTGAAGTAGCTACATTAGTACAACAAATTTCATACCATTCGGTGGTGTAGTTGATGGTGTTGTCACTGTTAAAATGAAAACAAAATAATAAATCAGCAGCATTTTTGATTTCCTAATACTTTTAATACCTAATAATATGCAGACAAATGAGCTATTGTATATTATCCATGCAAAGCCAAGCAAAATACATTATTTTCTCCTAGCAAGTGATTGCTTTGAGGCATGAAGCAGAACAGTTGCAATCTTCTCTGTCACCACTCTTTGTCATATGCAGACATAACAGCTATTTGCTTGATACGATTGTTGTCCATGGAATATTTTTGATCTATGAAAGTTGTATTGCATGTCAAAAAACAAGCTGAAACTAGGGCAAGTGGAGTTGTAGAGTTTACTGAAGACGATTCACCAGTCATCAGTAGGAGAATGGTGGAGAGGTGGGGTAAAGACCATACATTTACCTGTAGTTGGAGGAAACTGTTTTGATCTTGTTTTTTTCAGTGCAGTGAGGAATGTACAGACTTGTACATCGAGGAAACAAAACAACCTATTCAAAAATGAATGGCTCAAAACAGGAGAGCCAGCTCTTCAGGACAAGACTCAGCTGTCTGCTATGGGTTGAAAGACTTCTGATTTTTTTTTTTTTTTTAAAGTCGACTAAGGTGGCAAAAGTCGACAACGTCACTCATAAAAAAGTAGAAAGTAATGCCGTTGACTGCCGTTGAGAGGATTTGGACTCTTCATCTGCTGCTTTTATCTTTAGTGAAGTATTTCCACATACTTGATGAACTGCTGATAGTTTGCTGCAATGACCTACAGTGCTCCTCATCTGTCTTCTAGGAGGTGTCCATGTTGTTATTGTCAAGTAATCAGTGACTAGTTGACTTCCTGCTTAAAGCACCATGGCACAGCAGTAAAGACGACTAGTCGGTACAACCCCTACTGTCTACCTACATCTGAGGGATACTCCTTTGAGGATAACAATGTACACATTTTAGCCAGAGAAGACAGATGGTTTGGAAGAAGAGTAAATACAGCAGAATATGTCAAATCCCTGAACAGAGGTGGTGGCCTGAGACATAATCTGCCATCAATTTACAACAGTCTTAACATCATCAGTCCCCAGTAACTTTATGGTCTTTAAGAGACCCCAGTCATGTGAGTTTCTGATGGGTAACACCCACACATGTTTCTATTTAAACTCAAACCCCCCATCAGTTTTTTAGAACTGAAGAAGCCTCTTGGATGAGTTGTATGAGCATCAAATAAATGCCAGGCTTCATCTTTTTTTGCATCCGATAGAGCCTTCTCTTCATGCATGTGCATTCAAAAAGCAAAAGCAAAAGTTATCCCATGTGTCCCTGATTCACCCCAGGTTCGGTTGACTTGTGCCGGCCCTGAATATTGCTTCATTTAGCTTGAGTAAATGCACTTACAGACATCTCAGTGCTACCTGTTTGACTGATGTTGGGCTGGCAGTACTGGCCGTCATCTGGGATGCCATTAATACATCCACATGTTTCACCAGCGATGGCATCACAGGCTCCATATTTAATGCAGCTGTCATACGACCAAGCAAAGCTCTCCTCACATGTGCAGCGGTCTCCAGTCATAGTTGATGAACATACTGAGAGAAGAAACAGCAGCACACACCTCAACATTTGCTGTTAGAGTGAAGACACATCAACCTTTGGAAAACAACTGAATTAAAAAAAATAAAAAGATGTTTTACCTGTTGTGATGTCAGTGTTGGTGATTTCACTTGTGCTGTTGATTGTTAACGGAAAGCTGAGATTGTTCAAAATCATTCGGAGATCCTCCAGGTTAGAGATGCTTATAACAGCTTGGAGCTCATAATCAATGGAATTAGTGAGAGCTAGAGTAGAAACAGACATGATCAGATACTGTGTCACTGTTGAACTGATACATCAGTAACAAGGGCAGAACAGATTCAGTGATCAGTATTGCTCTAATAATCAGCACAGGGATGTGCAATAATCAATCAGTTACTATAGTTGATGAACTTAAATGTGACTCACATGCTCTTTTTTCTCTGGCATGAATGGGGGATCCCTTTGTATCATTTAATTCCTGGAAAAATCATCCGACTATAGATCAATAACTGTAAATAAATACTTATGATCAGCTAAAGAGTTAAGGGTATGTTTAGTGATCAAATTCACTAACACTAGAGTTTTATGCCATGAGATACTGAAACTGATCAGTATCTCATGGCATAAAACTCTAGTGTTAGTACTTATTAATTCTTCCTCTCACCTCAAAGAAGACATTCAAAGAGGCTCCGTTTCCTTGATTCTCCTGAATGCAGCATATAGTCAGAAGAATAACCAGGTATCCTACAGCCTTTGGTAAAGCCATCCTGACTAGAGAGTAAATACAGTAAACACAATCACTTTTCATTATTTGATCAAGCGCTCAAAACTACACACAGCAGCACAACATGTTAGGTCAAACTGGAATCTAACTTGAAGAGACACTTGGAATAATATTGAGATTCTGTTTGTCTCCTTGTCTTCATCAGTTGGTCAGAAAGAGCAAATGTTTGTTTTCAAAATTCTAAATTCGAGATTGCATAAAAGGCTTACAATGAGCGATTTGACACTGATGTGTGTGTTAGACACTGTCTTGGAAACTTTGGTAGGGTTGTGCTTTAAGCTATTTGGGTAACACCGTGTGCCTTTTTTGAGGCCTTTCCAACGCTGTACTAACAAATAATATATTAAATGCAGAATAAAATTTGACTGTACATCATTGTCATGTCAGTATGACAATTATGAAGCAACTACCAAAACGGACAGTTTAGGAAACTCGAGCAGGAAAACAACGTGTTGGGGTTTTACTGAGAGTTATTCCCTGGTTTATGTCTTGATACAAGTTACTGGGCCAAAATTTCGCTTACACATCCTTGGATGGTGGTTCAAACAAACAAAGCAGGAAGGCTATGATATATAAGCTATAATATTTTGTCTTTCTTTCTTTGGACAGATTGCACTTTCTCTCACTTTCTTTTACTTCCTTCTCCTTTGTCTTGCCCTTCCTTTCTTTGTGCTAAGCTAACAATGACTAAGAAGTGAATCCAGTTGTATTGTCAGCCTACAGACATGAGTGATGTCCGTCCTCTCATGCCACTCCCAGCCTCAAAAGCATAACAACTGTGGGTAAATGATTTCAATTTCTCTTTATACATTTTTGATACCTCTCTACTGTTTGGCTTTTCCAGCCCAAGAATGGACTATTTCACCTGAACAGAGAGCTCCTGAGAGCGACAGTTTACAAATATAAATGGACACTTGAAATCAACTCCAGACCTTTTACTTGCTTCAATTACATTTTCATGAAACACCTTCTGAGTTAAGTGTACAGTAGTTAGCCTTTGTCCCTTGAAAAGCTACTCCTGCTCATGCCATCTCTACAGTGAAGCATGGTGGTGGTAGTATCAAGCTTAAGGAGTGTTTTTCAACAGGAGGGAAAGGGAGATTAGTCACATTTTAAGGCAAAGGGTGAATGCAGCCAAATACAGTGAGGCCTCCATAGAACAGCATCCCAAGGAAGGTAAAATATCTGTGCAGAGACCGTAAGACGGCATCTCACAGATGCAACACTATTAAATTTAACAGAGCCCGAGAGACAGCTAAGGGATCCATGAGGAAGAATGGATTAAATTAGCCCTGGCCTGCTGAGTAAAGGTCAAATAGTATTCAATAAAGTATTAAATTTAGAGTATGACAAAGTTTGTTAAGAGAGATTCCTGTCGTTTTATTTTGAAAACTTTTGTCTATTTTTTAAGACACGTTTTCACATGTTAACACTGGCTTCTGAATGTATTGAGGGAAAACAATGTCAGTTTTGTTAGTTTAAAATAAAATTTACAAAGCAATATAGTGAAGGGATCAATGAAGTGACTGTATATGAACAAATCAGTAAAATAGAGTCATAGATCAGGTGTCTAAAACTATTTTCATACATATTATGTTGTATTCCGTGTATTATTTTGGAGCTTCTCAATGAGACTAAATCTCTGACATTAACAAGTCTCCTTTCTTTCTGAAATGACCTGCAGGGATGCTCCGAAAGAAAATCTCTGTGTCACAACATGAGTATGTTACTGAAAAATGATCTTCTGCGTGGTCAGACTTCAAAGTATACAGCACATGGCTCTGTTCCAGTAGCTTATCCGTTTGTATTGAAGTCTAGGAGGTGCAGATTTAATAAACTATGTTCTTATTTTGTAGAATAAGGACATAGTTTATTGAATTCTTGTTTTGTAGAACTGTCAATTAGAACAGAAGACCATTTTAAGAATATGTCTATAAATAGTGGCATAGTTGCAAAAGTAGACACTGTATGGCTTTTAGCAGTTTTAGCCTCAGCCCTGGTTACATTTAACAAGCTCTATTATTTTAAAGCCATAAAATTGCAATACCACATGTGCTGTGTGTATATTTCACGTGTGCATTTAGGAGATACATAACGCCACTTGTACAGCAGTATATCATACTAGTATGTATGTCGTCCATCCAAATATGTAGATAAAATATGTAGAGTTAATGTACTCAATCACTTCCTGCTTATCTGTCTCTCTTAAAAGTTCTACAAGCTCTAGGAACTTTGGGAACCAAGGACACTAACTGTTAAAGTTTATCAGTTTGAACAATAAACATCTTGTCTTTGCAGTATATTCAATTGAATATAGGCTGAAAAAGATTTGCAAATCATTGTATTGTGTTTTTGATGTCAAACTGGAGAAGCCACAAGTTCAGTTGCCTTTATTTTAACTTAGTTTCAGGATATACCATGATCTGGATGCCTGAGAAGGCATGTTTGCAATGGCATGTTTAATTAATCAAAGCCATGTTCTATTCTACATGGTCACTTGTGACGCAAGGTTAGCTTGAGCTGAGCTGAAGCATCGGGTTAACTTTAATCACGGATAAGCATTTATTCATTTAAATTCCTTTTGTCTGCCCAAGTGTGACTATGTTTTTTCACAAGACATGGCTACATGGTACACCTGTGTTGGTCTCTCTCTAATAATTAACTACAGTCAATGGAATTTACAAGATAAAACACATTTGCAAATCTGATGTAATACATTGAGCATGTATTATATAAGAATTGATAAAAATCTCTGTGTTCCAGTGTTTCTTCTCTAACTCCAGTAAGTATTCAAATGTTTTGTTTTTGTCGTTTGTTTTGGAAACAAGACTGACTGTAAAGCTGGTTTAGAGATTAAATTATTATATTTTAATATGCATAAAGATCATGTTTGTTCTTGGAAAGCATCCTCTCCTCTGTAATTGACCTACGAGTAAAATAAATAATAACTTATATAATGTAAGTGTGAAATGATAAAAAGATTTGTTTACCTCTCATTGTCTTCTGAATAGGCTCTTGTCAGGAGGATGTAACCAGTTTAATGGACTTCTCCAGACACACAGACTAACATTCACACATACACAGAGAGACCATTTGCCAACTTCCTGGAATACTTTGTCTGACTCACACACTTGTCAGACAGGTTATAAGAACTGATCACTCGTTTAAGATAGACACCAGATACGGTGGCAGAATGAATGTTCAAAGCTGAGGACTTTGCCAGTCCTTGTTCATTTATGTGTCATATGGAGACAGTGGGTAATGGTTGGGTACACAAATAGGCATCTACGTCAACTTTATCTGCAGTGGGTCCGTGTTTAAATAAATGTCTCTTTCGGTTTTATGTGCATGTAAACTTTTTATGTTAGTCAGTGTGCAAACAAAGTCTCACTGCACTTTTCCTCCTCTTACTGTTGGCCGCTTTATCAGAAGAAACCCTAAAGAATGCACATTAGTGCCAACATTTCGTCACTGACGTGCTCTGATATGAGCACTTTCCATGACGTCCAAGTGTAATCTGATGCTGGAATTCTCTCCAGTTAGCAGATTTAACAAGCGTAGTCTTCGTTGAGACATCCGTCACAAAAGGCTTTACCTTAAAAGGCCTGTGTGTGTCTTTTCTTTGATTTTCTCAGCAACCAATCATCTCAACTACTTCACACTTGGCGAGTACTGTATATCACTGTATATCAACTGACAAACTTTACTCTTTACTCAGCAGTGCCTCAAAATGTGCCAACCCAGGTGAACATTAATGTATATGTGGTCGGATCATGGTAAATGGCCCTGTTTTTATAAAGCCTTTCTACCTATTGGTACTCAAACAGCTTTACACGAGCACACACACACATCCACACACTAGTGCCATGCACTGGGAGCAACTGGGGGTTCAGTGTCTTGCTCAAGGACACTTTGGCATGTAGCTCATTCGGGGATCGAACCCGCTCTACCTACTGAGCCACAGCTGCCCCCATCATGGCATACTGAAAAACAACAAAAGCTCATTACTAAAACCTGAGCATACCTAACAGGATGGGAACTAATTGCCCATATAGAATGAATAATGTACAGTAGACTTTCAATGATAAATCTAAACCAAACCATGCATTCTTTCAAAGGTTTAAAGACATGCTGATCTTCTGAATACACCCACATTGTTTACAAGTGACAGCAGGAAAGAACCTGTGATCTGATGTGGATTTTCAGTGAGTAGTGGTTGGAAACATTGGGCCTTTCTATGAAAAGGACGTCTTGTGCAGCCTAACCCATAACATGATATACTCTTTCCTATATAGTATGCATAATTTACATTATTATATGTGTGTTATAAATGCTACAAAGGCTCTATAGTTGAGCAGATGATTCTGTAGGCCAGTGTGACAGATACTTTTCTGTTTGTTTGGTTGCTGTGCAGTTACAAAATGTCATGATGCAACTGGAAGCAATCCATGTTGACAATATCATAATTACATCAAATCATTGCACAGAAGGTTATTATTGCACACTATTAAATTGGTCTCTATGGGTGTATTGTCTCATTATTCACACCATTAAGTGGTCATGAATTTGTTTTGCTTTTGGGCCGAGGTTGAATAGGTGACATGGTCTGAGCGTGTGTGTGTGTGTTAGGTGTTAGGTAACAAAGGGTAGCTCAGGGACCAACAACCACACCATCCATTCACACCTCTAATTGAAGACGGTTGCATCACATCATCCAACCTGAGACATAATTAAGATAAGCATTGACACACATCAAACATTTCATTAGTAAGATTTTAAACTGCTTTATTTTTACAGTGATGCATAGTGATGCCAATATCAGGAAAATAAACAGTACTGAGATAAAAATAAAAACGTGAATTACAAGCACAGGAGAATCCACAAGCAAATTGTGACACCATTCAGTGTGTTGTTTTGCACCATTTACACTTTGGTAGAGAAGCCTATTATTTAATTAATACAGTACAAGAGTAAATCAATTAAAAATATATAAATGTTTTTAAGGATAAAAGCTAAGCGTACAGCAATTCCTATATTAAAACAGTTTAGCTGTCAAATCAAGCAAGTTTTATATGTCGGGGTTATTCATTTATTCAATCCGGAATAAAGTGGACCACTAGGTCCAACTGACTGACCAACAAACCAACCTGGTATTAGCATTGCTAAACACAAGTGATTTTAGCAATGACCCTCATCAGTGCCAAACGTTTCTCTGTGAGTTGTGTCTTGAAAATGCAAAAGTTTTGATGGACGCATATACGTATGTTTGTGGTGTCTGTGAGACTAAAAAATAATATCCAGGATGTCTGGCTCGAGAAACAGATTGCTAGTTTATCTTTTATTGCGATGGTCATGTTCTGAAGAAACGCAAGGGGAGATTGCATTCCCTTGTTGAGGAACTGTTTTAGATGATGGTCTGATAACTAGTACCTGAGAAGGAAGAATGGAACTGTGCCACAGAAAGCTGACACAACCACTTATATGTTGTTGAGGAAATGATATGCTGTCTTGTTAAGTCACATTTGTAAAAAGAAAAATGACAGGTTTTAGACAGCTGGGTATAATCTAACAGCATATGAGTAACACACCATGCTATGTCCTGTGTCATCAGAATGCACTTTGTGTTTGTGGTCTTGTGGTTTGTTATTTCACGTTGTGTATTTTTAACAAATACACCCTGTTCTTAACCCTTTTAAAAGCTTTAAATCAATCACTACATGATACAATTTCATTTTTTGGATGTTTCAGGCCACTTTGAAGTCGTAACAAATAGTACACTGCCTGGACAAAAAAACAGTTGCCACCCAAAAAAAAAAGCTCACATTCGCTGTTGCATTGTTTTGATAAGCCTCTGCAATGTCACAAGATTTATTTCCATCCAGTGTTGCATTAAGTTTGTGTCTTTCGATATGGTTGTTTAAGAAATGAGAAGCTACTCATTGCATCAGTTGGGGTTAAATAACTTGTTGCCAGCTAAAAGTTAATCACCCATGCAGTAATTATCCAATAGGAGCCTCGTACCCATTTGCTTAGTTAAATCCAGGTGGCAATTTTTTTGGCCAGGCAGTGTAGCTTGTCCATCAAGATTACCTCAATGTCCAATGGCCTCTGACATTCTCTGAACCCCAGTTGCGAGCTGCCATTGGGGTTAGGCTGAGGAACTGGTTTAGTAGTTCCAGCAAAGAGGAGTTCCAAATGTCTGTTTTAACCTATATGGATTTCTTTTCTTCTCTCTAATTCAGCTGTCAAAGGTTTTTGATCAACATAAGTTCAAGCACTTAAAACAAGGCAGACCGTTGCTCAAGGAGAACCAAGCTTCTGCTTTAGGGCCAGATTAGTTTTCATTTAAACCATGCCAAGTTCACCATGCCTGTTTACCTTATCTGCCATAGGTATTCTGCTGTGGCAACTTTCCTTATTTATGGTTTACATTTGCTTGCAGGATTCCAAACTTCTTCTAGTTGTCAACATCTAATATGTTGCCCTGTGGCAGTACAATATCCTCCGTTCTGTAAAGGACACAAGCTCATTTGCTGCTAGTTTCTCTTCTGAGCAAATATTAGTATGTAAAAACAGGCTCTATTAACTACACCAGGAATTGTACTTCAACACTATCATAAACCACTGGACTTTGACTGTTAATGTAATGCTATCAACCATCATAAGTGTTGTAAGCAGAGCTGTGAATTGTTGCAGACCTGTGATATTATCAGACAAACTAATCCAGGTGAGCGATCAGCTGCTACACTACTGACACTGCATTTCCTTGATACCTCTACCTGCTTCTAACGATAGTTTCAAAGTAAAACCAAAAGCTTGATAAGCTGACACCAGGCCTCTATCCAACTTTTATGGACAGAACTATTTTTAACATTGAGTCAGATTAGAAGGCTGTAGGAAGGAAGAATCACAGTCTGATGGCTTTTGAAATAGTTTAACTGTAATTACCACTAAATAAAGAAAAGAAATTTGTTGCTGTTTGGTTTTGTTTTACTTTGAATGATGCATAGGGCAAATACAATATTATACAAAATATACATCATACAAAACATTTTGCTAATGTGTACTACAAAGAGTTATGTTGTCAAGACTGCTGATTGGACGAAATACAACTTTCAACAGACATGTTGCTTTGTTAATTTGTTCAAAAACCAAGCCTGACATTTTTGATGTAATAATAATAACAATAATGACACCAGATATTAATACCAATAACAAAATAGTATTAACTAGCTACTAAATAAATGCTAATTCCTTTGGTTTTTCGTAGTGACAGTTGAGCTGATTTGCAGTTGTTATTCCGACTGACCAGAGCTGTCTCCAGATATTATCATGTGTTGGTGAAAGAGTCAGTGGATAATGGACGAGATGACACGTTGTACCCATCTGAAAACCAGCAAGAAGACAACATAACTCATGTCTGACCACATTTCTGTGGCAAAACAATAAAACAGCAGAAACATTACTAAAACAAGATACTGTAGGCGGTATTTCGTATACTGGTGTTGATTTCAGTCAAGATACAACTGTTAGATTGCCTGACCAACTAATTTATAAGCCTCTAGGGCACCTAATACAAACTTTATCTTGGCATTTTGAAATTCAGTCTTAGTTCTTTCTTAAAATGGCAGCCTGAAATATCTCCATAGTTTTCTATTTGGTGGCATCTATGACAAGCCGTACCTGGCGTCTGTGGCAGAAAGATGACTGCTGGACAATAGAATGCCACTCCCTAAGTGTGCCAATATATGGGTCATAAGCTTGATTGCCACTGTGTTACTATTTAAATGGAAACAACAAAGACTGACACTTCTATAGCAATACCTCTTCTTTGTCTCCAGTACCAGAAAAATCCCGGTTCACTTGAAGAGATTCCAGCACTGGTGCTCTAAAACAAGAGTAAGGGCAAACGCATGAGCCACCACAACATTTGAAATATAAACCAATAAAAGTTAATTTGAGAAAACTGTTCTTACCCTGGTCCCACTTTTGAAAGTTTGTGACTTTACTGCTAATTCTGACCGCACCTGAAATGTTAAGACTCGGAAATCAGTACACTGCTATACAACTCAAGCATATATGTTTAGAGGAAATGGTAAAGCTCAAAGCTGAGAACTGGTAGCAACTTGTTTTCTTAATGCAATGATGTTGACGCTGAAAAACCATGAAATGCCTTTGAAGGTGGAGGTTTAGCCTGAGGAAACCATGATAGATTTATCTTCTTATCTTTTAGGGTTGAGTCGTGGCTGGAGCCTATCCCAGTTGTGGTTAGGGTTAGGGCTAAAGCCTAATTTATAGTTGTGCATCATTTTGACAGCGTAGGTACTCCGGACCCTAGCCTGTACCCTACACTGTTACTTGACTTGCATCTCCCAAGAAATGAAACTAGTGTTTTAGTGGCATAATTTTAGAACAACTGAAACACATCAGCACACAGGTATAAAAAGTTTTGACGGCGTAGACTCCGTGTAGACTTGGCACATTAAAGAGTGGATAAGCTGATTAAAATGTAAAACAGTGAGACATACATACCTTTTTGTCCAACAGTGTTCCAAACACCAATATGAAGAAACCCTTTATAAAGAAACACAAAGTAATGCCAACTATGAAGGATTCAGTAGTAACAGACTAGCTCACCATGTGTACTACATACATTATTTAAAGGAGCCAAATCAATCATATGGCTCCATTAGTAAATACTGAATTTGTACCTGCAGTGAGTTGAACAATGCAAATGTAATATGGATTCCTCTGTTGTGTGGGCTGACCAGTGTTCCAACTCCCAGACCCCAAGTTAATCCAAAAAGCGGTGTGAGCACAGCCAAACTCCTGCCAATGACCACAAGAACGTGCCTTTCGGCTGTTTGTGCAGCATCCCTCCTTACCCTTCTCCTCAACATTTTGTATATCACCACAAGAAGGATTATGAGATTCATCAACAATATTAACAGCACAGGTATCACAAATGCCAGTAGAGCCTTGGACTCGTACCAGTTGAGCCAGCAGGTCCCGGTTCTTTGGTATTCATTTCTGAGTGCAGTTACAGCTATAGTGAGGGTTGCAATGATGATGGGTGCCCCATAGCCTAGAGAGAATCCAATAGCCAACATAGATGTTTGAGACAAACCCCCGTCAAAGACAGCGACCGTACGGTAGAGCAACAGCAGACCTGAGGCTAACATCCAGAAGAAGAGGGCTAAGTAGAAAAAATGAATAAAAAATGTAGCTGCAGTGCATGCTGGGCTGTTTGTCTCCTTTGCATCTGAAATGAATGCTCCAATAATAAACCAAACGTCTGCAATCAGAAGAGACACTGCAATGTTAACAATGGAAACATGACGCAAGTAAGACGTGTTGTTCTTTCTTATTTTTCTCCATACGACAGATTCAATGAGGAGACATATGACCAAGGAACCTATGGATATGCCAACTCCAATGTAGGTTATATAGTCCAAGGCAGTGTCTCTGACATCGTTGGGTGACATAAGGATAGAGAAGGAAGTCAGATGGTTGCAGTTGCAGGTGACTGTTCTGTGGACACTGAATACCAATTCACAGCCCTGGTCATCCCATCCTCCATGGCCGTCAAAGAAGCTGAAGTTCCAGAAAACACACTGAGGATTGTCCAGAGTGTCCTTTATGACATCAAATGTGAGTGAGATATTATTGATTTTGCCACTGGATTGAACTAGTACAACTCTGCCATTGATGACATTGAGGGATGAATTGCCTTCATCTCTTGCGGGAAGTACATTATCCATAGAGGAGAATGTTATAACAGTGAGTGACTTATTTCCTCCGTCAGATTCTGGTATGTCTATCTCAACTGAAGAATTGAAGTCAGCACTGAAAGTGTCTGTGAATGTAGTTTTGTTCAAGAGAATAAAAGGAGTATCAATGTCAAAAGTGTCATTGGTAAGGCCCCTTGTTATAGTCTCAAGAGACTGCAACAATAATGAGCTGACACTTTCAGCTGTGGGGATGTTACTTCTTGTTAATGACATGTTTCTGGTATCATTGGTGTTCAGAAAGTTCCATGAGTCTCTGGCCTCGTCTGTGGTGAGAACACCTACAGTTAACAGCACATTCTAAATTGACAGAAAAGAAGGTATTAAATCTAAAAGCATTACTATTTTCAACATTTAAACCTTGGCAGACTAAGTCACTTACCTCCATTGAAGTTCTGCTTATTGAGATATTTAATGATGACGACGCGTTGGCTACATTTCTGAGTATATCAACAATGGACCTGATGGTCGCAGGAGATTCAGTCACTTTCTGAGTGGAAGTGACAGTGATTTTGCTGAGCTCATCCAAGAATTCTGGCAGTGAATTATTATTTAAGAACTGTGAAATTTGTAGAGAAAAAAAATTTATATGCTTACATGTTATCTCAAAGAGAGGGCAGCTGTTGCAATGATCAATATGGTGATATTCAATGAATAAATTCACAAGGGGCTAACTGTAAACTGTCACATTGCATTGAACAAATATTTTTTACTGTTCAAGTCCAGAAGAAATATCACCACCAACCACTACAAGACAACGTAAGAAAAAGATTTCCGTTTAAGCTACAATCTCCTTAGCTGTCCAGTCTTTGCTGCCATCTACAGAAGCACCTTAAGACAAATTAAAAAATAAATAAATAAATAATAAGAATAAAAAATAGTGACATTGGGGTTGGTAATGTGCAGTGAATTAAACATGACCCTTTGTTTGCCCACCCATGGCCCAATCAGACTGCATGACAGTCTATCAAAATGAACAATGGACATTGGACAAATTGACAGGCCTGAAGGAAAAAAATGTCCATTCTTTTCCACTAGGGGGGCCTAGCTAGTTGGTAGTTGATGGAAGAGTGCCAGCAATGACCAGTCGTTTACTATTGAGTCCTCTCATCCCTTTTAATTGGTGCAGATTGAAGGGACAGGAAAGATGTGAAAGCATCTTAAAGAAAACAGAACAGCTTGACCCCCGAATGCCTGCATTGATCAAATCTGTGGATTCACTGAGCACATCTTTCGGCTACAGTGTAGCCTGTAGTTGCATGGCAGTTGGATACGGTAAGGTTTTTATGTCTGTACTACGACAAACATTGCTCACTCAATTGCATCACATGTGTTAGCCTA
>NC_140347.1:24514472-24764472 GCF_963514085.1 Chelon labrosus
GTTTTGTTTTTTTTAAATTCCTTGGTTGTCTTTTTTGTGTCATGCTTGATTTCAGTGTCTTTGTAGCACAGCAAAGGCTTGATGAAAACGTCCTGAAAAATGTGTTGGCGGTGGGAAAAAGCAGGACAAAATGAAAACTGGGATCCAGCCCCAGTTACACAGTGTGTTTGCATCATAAATAGGCCGACTAATTTCATTTATGTACTGTATATGCGAAGGGGGGTGCACACGTTTGTCATACATGTTATACTTAAGGCCGAGGGGAAGCAGGGGAAAGCATAGGTGACCTACTTCCTATCATCTCCCAAGTTACAATATATCTGCAATAAGAGGAACACCTTCATGATGGAACAACTGCTTTACACTTAAATGTTGAGGCCAACACAATCATTAAAATGTGCATTGATGTCGGTCGCTATGCAAGAAAACCCTGTGAATTTTTGTCCGGTGATGCAAAATGGACCAGACCAATGTACAGTATGTGCAAAGGCTTGTACATGTTTCTGGCCATGTTTGCATTACACGCCCCATTTGACATTTCCCGTGGCTAAAAGGTCAAATGAAGGATTTCGCGTTTCGTGCTAAATAACGTCAAAGTGTGGTACACTGTGCGTGCCCGTTGCGTGAGCGTCTTTGTATCATCTGTGCGCTGCTGGTGTGTGTTTTCCAGGCTGCATAAACACTGTGTCCTTCTCGGCCTCAGCAGAATCCCAACAGGCAGCGGGAGATAAGACGAGCCTAGTCGCCCATAACAACCACTGTGACCATTCAGAGGCCTCGGTGCATGCCGGCAACTAGGAAGTGAGCTAATTAACCCCGAGTTCAGGACGGAAGGAGAGCAGCTTTTTAATAAGATTCTCTGGGTTATATAAACAGAGACGCCCCTCCGAACTCCCAGGAATATTGTCGCCCTGTGTGTCCATCTGGTGCGCGGATGAGGAGGAGGAGGAGGAGGAGGAGGAGGAGGAGGTGTCCTGTAACTGGGCTTTAATGAGGCACGCCAGGACAGCAAGGGACAAGAGGACCACAGGATGCGGCTTGGCAGGTACACCGTGCACACACGCACATACGTACAGAGACACTCGCGGACATACGACGAAGTTGAGCACTTTTGGAAAGGATATTCCCTCCCAGTCCTTCGCCTTTAATTCTAATCCTAACCCTCCTCACTTTGCCTCAGCCACCCTAATCCAACCTTAATCCTAAACCTAAGTATGTAATGATAACACTAAACCTAACCTTAATCTAGGCTGAATCAAATTCTGATTGTAATTCTAATATTATCCCTGACCACGTCACACCATTAGACGTTGTCTCCTGAAATCTAAAAATGTGCCATTTGGAGGGATGAGGAAAGGCACAGTGCCCTTGCCTTGTAGGGTTTTCCTCCACAATCTATTAACCCATTTTTAAACAAAATGGTACCCAAAGCTGAGAAACATTAGGGCGTTATTTGAGCAGCATCACTGTTGTCAGTGGTTATTGTTGCTTTTTGAATTCCTTTGAGGAATGCACTGGTTTTACGCACACGTATTAGTTTCCAAGCCTAATCGTAGGTGGTTCTCAGCCTGCCAAAACACTTTTGTAATATTTTCTGTGGCTTTGTAAGCACTTACGCACTCTGCCACTTAGGTACTTCAGTACAGAAGAGGAAGTGAATCCATTCTAACAGTCCTCCCTTCATATTCAGTTAAGTTGAAAAAAAAAAACAAAAAAAAACGTGGTGATTCAACTGTACTACATTGTGGAGGATCTCATTTGTGGTGCTCTTAAACTGGATTAAAAAGAATGAACACAAAAGTGTTTCGGTTATTTAGCCCAGCCTACTGACTATAGGGCTGTCAAAATAATAGAAACACGGGTCGGTATAACACAATGCAGTTCAATAGTCCTACAAACCACAGCCTCCAAAATCAAAACACAGTTGAATCAACAGCTCTCTCAGGTATTTAAAACAAATGCTGAATACCATAGCCTTCACGAACATAGCTGGAACATAACACAGGGCTGTTATGTGAGCACGCATTCATTTCCACTTGTGTACTTAATGAAGTGGACGGTAAGTGTATATAGCCTTTATGTTACCTGCTTTAGCAGAAAGCCTGCACTACATACAGTGGGAATGTATTGTGGAAATTGTAGCGTCTGTTTGGAGCTAAAGCCACATTAGGTTGACATGAAATCTCGTCCTGTGCTGCACCTGTTTTTTTTGTTCCAGACTTTGCAGGAAAATTGCACAAAATGTCTTTTAAATTACCATTTTTTTTCCCATTTTTGGAAAAGAATGGTAATGATCTTAAACATGATCACATAAAAAGTTATAAAGCAATGCAAAATGTGTTAAATACACTTTTGCATACAGTATAGAGAAACACAACTAGTTCGATTCAGGTTAACATAACTGTGGTGATCAGCCTAAAAAGGGATCCCCTGCTACAACTGATGAAGTGTTGGTGCCATAAATTTAAACAATTAAAAAACAAAGTGGCATATATTGTGCACGTCAGTCATCACAGTATCTGGGGGGAGATAGGCCCGCATTAACTGTGACTTTACAAAGGGAGGAGGGGGAGGCACTGTTTGTCTTTTCAACGCATGGCGGCTACAGTAGTCAGCTGTTAGTAAAGGGGGGAGGAGCTGGATCTGGTTCTGCTGGATGACTCACTCTGTCAACCCAAGGAAGGCGCACTCATTCACTCATTCTCTCACACGCTCGCACACACACGCACGCACGTACACAAAACCGCGCGCGCACGAACGCAAAACATTCTCGCGCGGGCACGTTAGGTGGAGAGTGGGGTGGGCGCGCGCGCCGCCTAACCGGAGAGGGGTTCCTAATCGAGGCGCATCAGGGCCGTTCATTCTCCACTGGAGGGCGAGTGGTACAAGAGCACCGGGACACTCCGGCTGGAGGGAGACGGGATAGAGCAGCAGCGGCAGCAGCTGGAAGACACAGACAGACAGCCCCCCCTCACACACACACACACACACACACACACAGAGGGAGAGAGAGGAAAACCCCGACCAAGGACTCTGCAAAGCATCATTTCTTTCCGCCGTCGGATTAAACCCGTCCCCATCTCCAACAACCGACACCACGTAAGAAACAAATCTTTTTTTTTTGTTGTTGTTGTTTTTTTTAAAATGTCTCTCATAGCCGACAATTGTATATTCAGAGTTAACGTGTCCGACTGCTCTGTTAAACGCCTCCTGCACCGTGCTCACTCAACTGAACATGTTAGTTTTGCTGTTAGAGGATGACGGAGCCCTTCGTTTAAACTCCGTCGCGGCAGCTTTCAGAGGCTCACTCCAAATCCTGCTCCCATCATTCGGACATCACACATCCTCTCAGTCTCCCTGTCACACACACACACACACACACACACACACACAGCTGGAGGCAGTAGCATTCGCTAGCTAGCTAGCCACGTTAAAAATAAAAACGGACCTTTAGCAATTTTAATATCGAATTTGCGTTTTTTCTTTGCTCGGCGCCGTGGCTTCTCTCCCGGATAAACGGGGTGCGACAGGGAGCCGCGGCGGCGTGAAAAGTTGATGAAATGCAGGGGTTATTGATGTTTCCAACGGCTGGGAGGCTAGCCAGTGGAGCTAGCTGTAGCGGGACAGAGCGCGAGCCAGCCGGCCGATGACAAGCACTCAGTGCACACTGCACACAGTGGCCATAAAAGTCAACTGATTAACCGACATACCCGGGCTTTTTATATCTTATATTTACACAGATGTGTACCTCGTGGTTGGCTGCCCTACAATATTTGCAGACTGTTGACCTCTTAAGGATTTTGTTACAATGTTAATTTAATCTGTAGAGCTGGTGCATCAGTAGTCCGCTGCTGCTGCTGCTGCTGCTAGTAGTAGGGGAAGCTAAGTGAATGTGGGAGCTGCAGCTGCCATGTATACATCCCAGACTGCAAGGTGTCATTGATTCAGTAATAGTTTGTCACTAAGCGCTTTTTTAATTGGTTTCTATTTTTATGGCTGTGTCTTCTATGTCAGTATTTAATCAGCCCCCGCCAAGATTCTAAAATAATTAAGATTTTACCAAAAATAATTGCTGGATTTTCAGTTCACTCTGTCCACCAGCAACAAATGAACGATTACATTTCAGTGATGATACCTTGACACTGACCCCGGCCTGAATCGATGTCCGTTTTGCTGTTTCTCAACCATTTTTATTGATTGGAAGGTGTGTTTTCAAGTGTACTCCTTTGAGTCAAGTACAGGAGAGAACATGTTTAGTTTGACATAGCAGGCTCCTGCCTTCGAAACCTGTCTTATCACACACACCCTGGAGGCAGCGTGATATTTGTTCAGGAATAACTGGTGGGGAACTCCGTAGGCCTATTTGCAGTGCAAATAGCCCATAATGTGTTATTTCCACCTGACTCGGCAGCCCCTAAAATTAATTGATGAATGGGTGTAGACAGCGCCTTAATGCATACGCCGCATCTCATATTCCACCTGTTCCTCACCAACTTGTTCTGCACACCTGCGCGTTATTTGGAGAGGAACGCTGTTTTTTGTGTGAATCGCAGCACAGGCCGTGTGCATCATAAGATGCCGTTTTCTCAGCGTGTCTTTTCGTCAGGGACCACAGAGCGGTCCGGTGTCCGCTTCTCGTAACGCCACGAAATGCGGTCTCCTGCTCCTCCTTCCAAACCGTGTCCTCTGCTGCCTGTGAAAGATCGTCCCCCATTATGTAAAGAAAAACAAATTCTGCCCGGGCTTATTGACACTGCCACATAAACGTTTCACTGGTGATTACAGAGGCAAACATTACCCTCTCTCGCACAATAACAATCCCTCACCTGTGGCTTAAACCCAAACTGCAAAGCATTTTGATGAATAGAGGTGAAATAAGAAGCTTAAAGGCTAACTGAGGGCGAGCAGGTGCTTTATTATTTTCTTTTTTTTGGACCAGATGACTTTGTAAGTGTTGTGTCTTTAATGCACTTGGTGATCTGTTCCTTTGAGGGAAATTTTAGGATTTTGTTTGGAGGCACTTTAGAGCACAGAGCCACCCCGCTGTATCATTTATTTTTTTTTGGAAACAGGATGTCTGCGCAAGCATAGCATGGTTGATCCCTGTTATTTTTGAAAATACAGTTTTGTGATATAGGCTATTACCAATTATTATTATTAGTTTAGCTGATTTGAAGAACATAAATAGACTACGCTTTTACAACTTATGGTATTCTGTTGAGCGTCGTGTTGGGGAAAACGTCTGTACCCTGTCATTTTGGTACCACTGTTAAGCACCCGCCTCCAGCCTCCAGACTGTTTTAATGTACAGTAGGTTCTAATGTTTTAGCTCAGACTTGTCAGTTCCCATCTGGTAAGTTTATCTGCATACTTGTATATACTTAATACTAAAAATACCTTAATTAACAGAACTGGAATAGATGCAGTATTGAATTTAGACAGTCAAAATGACAAAACTCGATTTCTATTGTTGATTGATGAATAAGACAGCATATGATAGAAGGAGGAGAGTGAAACCACATCTCACAGTCCTGGCACACGCATGTCAAGCCTAGCATTGCTTTTACAGTTTCAGTTTTCAGATGTGACTGTGTTTCAGCCATAGATGTTAGCGGGATTATGGGATGAAATGTGTCTGAGGCGCACATTACTCAGTGTTGCCTTTTGGGATGCTTGTATTTCTGTGGGGAGATTGAGTGTAGCTGTAGGGCTCGGTCCAAATGGAAAAATCTGCTTTTCTCAGTGTGTTTTCACAGTGGTGTACTTGCCAACACTGTATTGATTTGCTCGAAGGTCGGAGGTTTATTCTAGCGGGACTTAAGTTGGAATCCATCCCATGCCGGTTTACTTTACATCATGATTGCTTGTATTTGTGTTTTTCTCAAGGCTGGCTTGCTCCCTCTCTCATTTCTTCTCGTACTTATTTTGCAGTTTATTTTTTACAGTATATTTAGGGTCGAGATAGCTCCGCATGTTTATGACGGTGCACTCTCGTGTGTCACAGTGTCCTTGACAAAGTTGTCGGTGGATGTTTTATCACCGATCTGCAAAAGTGCAAGCTCCGTCAGCCAGATGGATTGATAGGCCGAGAGACGAGCATCCTGTCACACCGACTGACAGGCCCAGTGTTGTTGTAGTTTGTTGGAAACGTGTTGAATCGCAGCCCTCGGCACGTCTGCCCTTTGTGTTTTCCTTGGCAGGGGAGTATGTGCGGGATGTGGTATGTGCTCATCTCTCTGTGTGGTTCTATATCAGCTCCTGCCCTTCCTGCCGTATAGCGGGGCTTTAGACCTCAGCCAAATAAGCAGAGATTCAGGCTTTTTTGATTTATGAAATTCTCTCCCCTTCTTACCGTATGTCCTTTTTTGTCTCTGCAGGCCGAGACATGAGTTTCTCCCGCTGAACATTATTGATGCTGAACTGGTGAGTTTTGGGCTTGTTTGCTGCCGGTGACCCCAGCAGCAACACACGTTTCTTTCTCTTGTGTTATATTAATTCACCCCTCGTTAGGTTTTGTCTAACCACACTGCTGGCTAGTAACCGTCTGGTGGCAGTTGCTGGAAAGGTTCTGTTCACAGAATTCAGTTTAACAGCAACTACCTCTTTAATATTAGTTTCTTCTCTCAAGAGCATCTGGTTCATGATTGCATATTAATAACCTAGGCTGCATTAAAGCAGCTAATGAAAATGTATGAATAATATATAGAAAACATACGAGCTCATCCTGCCCGTAGGACTACCTGACATGTTACGCAATCTCCCTGTTTAATCTAATGTGTTTCTGAATCCAAGCCAATAAGATGTCAAGCAATAATGAGGGTTTCCCTGCCATCTACCGCTGATCAGAGATATTCACCTGCTTTGTCTTAGAAGCCACGTTAGTGAATATAGATTTCAGCATTGCAAACATGTTGCATTGAGAGCTGGGAACGGCTGACGTTTTATTGTATTTGTGCTGAATGATGAAAGCAAGAGGTCTAATTTTTCACAGTAACTTGCATATGAGACTGATGTGCAGCGTTCAATCGTCCACTGCCAGACATCACTCATTGATAAGTAGGTTGCGTTGCTGCTGCTGCCGCTGTTGCTGCTGCTGCTGCTGCTCTATGCTCCCTCGTGCCAAGCGCACTGTAATGGAGCTGAGATGTGATTGCTCTGTGTAATATTCTCTGTATTAATGATGAAATTTGCATTAATAATGTAAAGTGTGGCATGAAGGCTGCCTGTTGGCTGTGCCTGATTAAGCTTCATATGCTTCGAGCTTTGCTTTTATAGAATAGAGAGGTTTACATTTTCATTATCCCTCAATTATAATTGCTCACGGAAACACCTTTTGAAAATGATGAGACGATTAATAGGAAAAACACTACTATAATACTGTTAAGTTGTTTTTAATTTAAAAAAAGGACATATCTTTTGTTTAGTTTTAAAGATATAATAAATCGCAATTGCTTAAATCTCACAGATGTCCCAGAAATAGCATTATTATTTATATCATGAGAAATACAGCAATACAGGGGCAAAGCATTAAATACAGTAGAAAAAATGAAGGAAGAAAAAACCAAACATCATACACTCTATAAACTCATTTCACTGCCATTCATAAATACTCTGGGGTTCTCTAACATACTCTTGAAATGTCTGTGTTGGCCACTCTAACTGGAACCCATATATTTACACCACATTTACATTATAGTTTACATTAATATTCAAATAACTGCGCAGTGTAGCGATATGGTGCTCTATGTGCTGAGGGGAGAATGATATAACTCTAACAATTCCTTTTAAATCCTGTGCAAGTTAGTGCATCATTACCCATAATGTATTTTTAGTACAATTTATTTTTGCCCATTTTTTGTTTTGTACCTAATATCGTATCATGGGACTTTATATTACTTTAACATTAGCAGGTCATAGGGCCTGACAAACTCTGATCACTGTTTGCTCTTGTTATGATTTCTGAAAACATGTTCTCAAATTCACTGATAGATTGAACCACTCAGCATAAAAGGAAGGAGCAGTCTGGCCTTATGTTTGCAGTTCCTCCATTTTGGTTGCATGGTAGCACAGATATGAAAGAAGAGAACACCGTCAAAACATTACAGAGCATTCCTGCATAATATTGTCCCTTCTATGGAAAAAAAAAAAGAATACTAGAAATAATAGAAGTCAGTGTTCTTTCATTCGTTCTAAATAGAGAAAACTCCAGTGCTATTAGGTTTAGCATCAGCAGTGTCAGCACACCTAAAATCCCCTCGCAAAAGTGTGCATGGATCCTGCACCGTGGAACCTTGTCCTACCCTCTGCTGCATTTTCAGACCTTGACATTCATTGAAAATATGGATGTGACAGTCACTTAAGGCTGCACCCAGGCGGGGGAAGTGTCGCTTTAAGGAACAACATCTTTAAACGTAATCCAATTAGATATGGGCCCTCTTAAAGTAGCGTAATGTACTTTTAAATGTGGTGAAGCAGCTTGCTCTGTAATGTGCAAAGTGTTAGGAACAGTGTCAAGGATATTGCTTTTTCGCTGTTAATAATATGTTATTCATTATTGAAAGAGAACGGATGATGATGTGATCAAAATTAAATTAAAATGTCGACATCAACTTCAGCCGCACTGACACGCTAGATCAGGGGTGCCCACACTTTTTTGGCTTGCAAGCTACTTTTACAATGACCAAGTCAAAGTGATCTACCCGTATATATATATCCTAAGTCATATAAATTGTTGCTACAGTGTTAAAAGCTCTATCCATCAGTGTTAAAAGCTCTATCCATCAGTGTTAAAAGCTCTATCCATCAGTGTTAAAAGCTCTATCCATCTTTGTTTTTATTTTTATCAAGAAAAATTGGTGCACTGCACCTTTTGAAAAATAGCGCTGTCTCTTTAAGAAAGACGATAGTCTTGAGTTGTTGAAGTTGTGCGTGGCTGTGGATGTGTGCCGCTGAACTGAGGGCATGTTGCAAGTAAAAATAAATAAAGATGAATGTTTGTCTTGCTGTTTATTTTGATTAGATGATTAGACTATCATCCAAAAATTTTTTTTCAATGGCACGCAATCTACCCGCACTGGCTTCGCAATCTACCGTCGATCACGATCGACGTAATGGGCACCCCTGCGCTGGATGTATAAATCTTCTATTTGCAGTGACTTCATTTAAAGAACTTTGTGTTTTTAAGATCTGACATAACTACAACAAGGTCATTCAGGTTGTGCACTGGTGGAGACAATTTCTAAGATACTTCAAGAGACACTTAATCATCATGGATGTTCAGTTCTACTGGCCCGTGCCGCTGCTGAAAGGCTCAGTATATCCAAGCGTCACCCTCCTCTTTTAAACCACTCAAGTCCACTCTTTAGGCTTCAAATGCTGGATTGCAGATCAAAATCTGGCCTCAGCCCCTTACTGGTGCAGATGCTGTAGATTTTAAAGATATGCTGGAGCACTGTTTGTAGCTTAAAGAAAGAAAGATTAGTGATTAGAGGGTGTCTTCACTACAAGGGTAAGTGTGACTGGAGGGCGAATATAATGACGGGGTATTCTCTGCAGATTCTCTGCCAGCAGCAGACATAGAGGGAGGGAAATGGCGAGTGAAAGCAAGCCGGACAGAAAGCGAGGGAGACTCTCACGCCAACAGATGGGAGCTGCAGTCATCAAGTCAATATTTACTCTTTCTTAACAAAAAATTGGCAGCATTAGCTTAGCTGATTCAGTAGCCGGCGACAGGAGTGGCATAGTTTGTGTGAAATACGCTTTAAGGAGTAAAATCAACACTTCAGTGATAATGATTGTAGCTTGGCTACGCGCGTGGGTCTAAAAATACATTGGAGCTAACCCTCCCATTGCTTCTGTTAAATGCACACACGACTGCAATGTGCACATTCACTTTACCCATGGCTCGATCCACTATGGGGATACACGTGAACGCAATTTGCACTTCCAATTAAACTGTCGACCTTCGCTCCAGAATGCAGAACTTGATTTCGTACCATCCTCTCCTGGATAGCTATTATTACCCAGCCAGGCCAATAATAGAGAGAATAAGGCTTTACAACACACTGACGAAGATCATTGAAGTCAGCAAAATTATTGCAAATATCACACTGTCAATATTTGAGGTGGGAAATTAAGAGACATTTGAGACATTGATCAATTGGGATTTATGTATGTAGTATTTTGAACTTGTGTTATAAGAAAACTTATTTAGCTTTTGTCTGGTGCAAGAAGAACGTGTTTTCTGAGGACAGAGAACACTGTGAAAGAATGAGTTAAGATGCTGAAGACATAGCAGAATACATTAGGCTAGAGTTAGCCTAAAGCATCCTGCCGAGCCTCTAACACAGCTCCAACACATGACTTGCTGGCCAGATCAGATGACTAGATAAACAGCAGGAATGTTGCTTCTTCCTCTTTGTACAGTGCTGCTGTTCTGTCTGGGATGGCAGAGAGAGTTGGGGTGTGTGTGTGTGTGTGTATGTGTAGTTGTATTAAGTAAGCTGTGGGGACAAAAATCTGTTTAGGTGACAGTTGGGAAAAGGACTAGTTTAAGGAAAGTATAAGTTCAAATTATGGTTCCATCCAGGAAGTGGATGTAAGTCAACGTAAAGTTCTCTCGAGAGATGAAAACATTACTGTGTGTGTGAGTGTGTGTCAGAAGAGCGTCTTTAATCAGCCCACTACTGTACAAGATAACAAGTCCAAGCAATTATGTAACATTTAACAGCTGAGCTTATCACAAACCCTGCTCAGCTAAGTTAAAAAGCCGACTGCAGAGCATGACACGATTGTGTCTATTTTGTTATTGACTTGCATAATCTAATGGCTGGAAGGGAATGCCTGGTTTTATGCCGACATCCCCAAGTGGAACAGCATGAAGTATTTAATACGGTCCTAATTTATGACTTTATTTGTTTTATGATTTGAAAGACAAAGTGGGTTTTAATGGCATTTTTGTCAGGCGTTCTTTGAATTTTTCAACTTGTACAATAAGAAGCACTGGCAGAGAAACAAACTAATTTTAAACAGAGTATAAACACACAGTATAACAGGCAAATGGTTCCTGCACATGGATGTCCAACCTCTGCCAGATATTGGTCAATGGACCATATCCATTTTTCATTAGCCACTTCTCACATGTCTTTTAAACAAACCTCTGGGGTTAGCACATAACTCCTTTAGATGGCTATCATAACAAACTGTGGAAGTAATGTAAAGTTTAGAAAAGTGTCATAATCAAAGCACATCATGAGAGGAGTATTGTAAATCTTATTTTTGGCCTAGGCTGGGGGACATTTTTTCCTCAGTGACAATATTATACCACATGACAAAGAATAGCAGCTTCGACATGTTTTGCTTCTGTATCCCTCTAGTGACTACTTTTGATCTGCTACATGAAAATGATAAGCTGTATTTAGAATAAGTTGACTGAGAAATCCCATCAAGACAGCAATGACATGAAAATATGATGACTGAAACAAAGTAGGAGAGTTGTGTGTGTCTGGCATAAAAACAATATTTTTTGTGTTTCACCAAAAGTTGCAAGGCTTCACATTTAGCTTTTTCAGACATCTGCCCGAAGGCAAGTGGCTGAGATATTTTACAACAACTTACTTGGAACAGAAAATACAGACCTATCAAAACATTGAATGAAAATGATATCTATCAACTACTGTTATGTGACTGAGATTTAAAAATAGTGAACAATGGAGACATTTTTTTTATTTTTTTTATCTAGTTGAAACTTAGGGGTCACTGCAGGGGTTGTTAGAAAGCAAGTAATACTCAAAATTTAAAAATGACAGATGACGATTATACAGAAAACTGTGATGTTCTTGTTGCTAGTGCTTCTTAACATTCTAGCAATCGGATGTTCACATTGTAATGCCGCCATAGCTTTACGTCAACGTTACATTCTTCAACTGATACGCTCCAAAATAATTCAGTCAGCAACACAGCCTCTGACACAGACTCAACCCCAAGGCATCATAGACAGCTAGTGGACTGCTAGCAACAACAATAACGGTTTTCAGCACAGAACAGCATGAAGCCTTCCACTCATAGGGTTTGCTTCCCTTGGGCAAGCTTTGATGTCAAATGCTGAGGTGGTTTCTTAACAAAGTTTGTCTTTCTTGAATCAGTCATTTTGTAAATGTCAGCCTCTGCTGTTTAAAATATTATCAGTTGAGTTTCCGTAGTTTTCATTTACAATGAGAAGAAAAACCTGTATGACTTGCTTCATTGTAGTAGAAAACACCGAAAGGAATTGTTGTAGTTATTTTCCTCTTAGATGTTTCCTCTTTCAGACCTGTATATCTCTTACAGTTGTACTGCCAATTTTATGTAATTATCAGGTTTAAATAAGCCTCGTCAAATTTCTGCAAAAGTGTGTAAACTAAAGTCTGTAAACATAATATAAACGTAATTATTCTTTCTTTTTAAAAAGCCACAATGATGTTAACATCTTAGGTACGTATTCCTAAACTTTCCTCCTCAACGGCAGCTTAGAGTTTGAACATCAAGGAGAGGAAATCCATACGATTGCAGTCCTGTTCAATTTGGTAGCGCACACATTTACTGTGGCAACATCAAGTTCAGTTCAATACACAGTGAATATTAGACAAGCAAATACTCTGTCATATATACCCTTGCAGAGCAACTGGGGGATCTTTTTTTATAGCGGTGCCAAATGCATGTTACTGTAATTATGTAGTCAGTAGTCAAAAGTAATTGCAACTGCAATCTGATTTCATGCTGCACACAGCGTGAAGAATTTTCTGTTCAACAGCAGAGCACAGTATGGATACCTTGCTGAGGAGTTGGGGTTGCAGCCTCCGAGTTTTAATCTAACAGCTCACTGTGGTTGATCATGCTCTCTATTCCCTTGTTAAATTTAAAAATGATCATTTATTTCACATTAAAAGGCAACCCACTGTCGGTTGAGCTCTTTTAATGTTTTAGTGCCATTAGCTTGTAATACAGCGTGGATATGACAACTGTGGGAGAGTTCAGCAGATACCAGTGAGTTAAAACATGCTGGATTCCCATGCATACATTGTTTCTTGTAAATCCCCTTTGTCAAAATAAGAAATGTAATCCAACCCAGGAATGGCCAACACCACCTCTAAGAATAAAAACAAATATTTGGAATTGTAAAACATTTGTGAAGTGGGAGGAGTTGCAAATTACAGGGGTGTTTTTTCCTGTGTACATTTATTTTGTATTCTTTTCATAATGTCTTCCCTGTTGCTTAATATACAAAGATAAGATTCTACCAGACAACTACCACTAGTATTTAAACAAAATTTTTAGCATGACTGCTGATATCATATACGTTAGCTGCCGTTTTCATGGAAAGGCGGCTAGCAAAAGGCAGGAATCACCGAATTCAAAAAGCTTAACAATGCATTTCTTAAAATGGGACGATATAGTTGAAGAATTTCACCACAATCGACCCAAAAACAAATATAAAGTTCACCGGGTATTTTGTACACAAGCTTTATTTGATATTGCAGCAGTCACATATGGTCTAGCGGTTAGGATTCCTGGTTTTCACCCAGGCGGCCCGGGTTCAACTCCCGGTATGGGAACTTATTTGTTGGGTCTGGGGACTGTGGTGCTAAGAGATTCAGGTTTGGGACCCTTGACTCCATATGTGGTTGACGTGAGCGCTCAACAAGAATTTCAAAAAACTAAGTATTATGAAAAACGGTATTGGCTTACATGACATTATGATTTTACGTTAGCAAGTGCAAATTTCAGTCACAAACAATTAGCCATCTTTAATTTTTTTCATCTCACCAGAGTCACCAGAGCAGTGCCACACACCTTTTTGTGTACCATGAACTAAATATCGTTTATAAATAACTGCTCCATCTGCAATGAACATGTCATGTCTGAGCTGCATCCTAATGGACTATTTATTTGACAGAGACCTATGTTTTAATACCAAAACGGTTATTACGTAGATAGATAAATCCAGTGTTAGAGATTCTTGGTCTAACACATGTTAAAGAAACACTAAAGTGCTGCATGTTTTCAGCTTTGCAGAGAGTATTTATCCCCACAGTATGTCATGTCATACTGGTACAAATTATACTATAATAGCTGTCAGTATTAGCTCAGGTTGAATAGCTTCCTGTCATTGGTGCCTCTATTGTAATCCACCAATTAGCGAGCACAATGTTGGAAGGGGAAAAGTGCCCTCCTTGTGTGTGTGTGATATGTTCGGGCTGAGCGACCCAGACCTAATTTTGTCCTTGTTAAAGACAGTCGTCCATCATTCTCCAAAGCAAAAGGAGTGATGTTCTCTCTGTGTCGTGTCGCTGACTCATTTAGCAGTCAAATCCCTCTCACCTTTTCTCTCTGCCTGGATTTCACTCCCTCTGGCTGCCTCTCTCTCTTTGGCCCTCAGGGAGCTGGCTCCTGACAGCATCACACAGAAAGGATAAAATTGAAACGTCAAAGTGCATGGGCAAGTGTTTTGATTCCTCATAGGCTTGGTCGATATGTTAAGTGGCCACCGTCTGTCTGACAACTGGTGATTGTTGATATATTCGTTAAGTTGTGTGTGGGGCGCACTTAATGGCAGAAACAGCATCATTGTTCTTTGTCCGTAGTTTTTATTTAATGGTGGAGTTAGTCATTCCTGAGAGACTGTTCATATTTGAACTCATCAGCAAAACAAACACACTTCTCCCTTCAGTGCTCAGTTAAGTGATGTAAGTAATGATAGCTAGCTAATGGGTTAACAACCTGTTCCCACAAACTGAAAAACACCCTTCATCAAATTCTCCATGTTCACATTAGCTAAATCTACAGCTACTCCTCTATTTCCTCTTCTTAATTTGTCTGTAATGGTCAGATACTTCATTTCATATCATTGTTTTTTGGATATCACTAGATGTAAAGTTGTATGTTTTAAATAACGGTTTGACACTTTCACTGTCATCGCAGTCTCTCTGTATGTTAAACATCAATCTATTGCCAGTTAGCTCAGCATAAGGTCTATAAACAGGGTGTGACTTTTACACTGAGCTTGCTGTCAAGCTCTTTCCCATCTTTTAGCCATTTTGCTAATTAGCTGCCAATTGCAGCTTCTTAATTGCTGTGTACAGAATTGTCTCATTTTCTCAAGTTGTACTGCATTAGGAGGAATCAAATTTCATTCATGCAGTTCAATCAGTTTAATGTTCCTGTCTGTCCAGATATTTTCTATCTTTTATTTTCCAGTCTGGTAACCCTGCTTCAGTCTTCTCAGAAACCCCGCCTCCCTGTGGGACACAGCTGCATGATAAACAGGGAGGACTTTTTTTTTTTTTTTTTTTTAACTCACAATGCTCCTCGGGCCAGATAGATGATGTTGTTTGATGTCCTCTCACAGTGACTCTCAAAAGAACAATATTGAAGAGGAACATAACTGACATCAGGAACAAAATGAGAGTTATTTCACAATGCTGTGACAGGTGCTGTTCGTGCCAGCAAAGCAGCCAAGAGTGAGTCCCCACAGAGAGCTGCATGCAAGGCTTTGGGTTGGGTCGATTTCCTGAGGTGGGGACAAGTTATCACTTGAACTGTAGTCGTTCTCTTCACTTCTAAACCAGCTCATAAGAGACCTTGTTGTCACCCTACCAGCCCTTGTGGTTTTATGAAAGATTTGAAAATATATACAACATATCTCCAATGTATAGATCTACTTTAGGCTATTCCAGGTAACATGGATAATGTCATTCCCCCTGCCATATTCCATCTTGTGATACCTGTGGGATTGCTTTGGGTTGGCTGTGTTAACAGTGTTGTCCTTTTAATCAGCACCCCTGTGTGTTTCCCCTGTAGAGCTGTCATTTGTTGAGAGATGACGATGGAACCGCCACTGTTTGCCCCGTTTAAATCCTGTGACAGGCAGGAGTGAGATTACCAGCCCCTTACCTGATGCCCTAATCAAAGGAATTATTACAGCACTGCTGGATGTTACTTGAAATAGTACCTTCTTAAAATACATGCATACTCACAACACATACACACAGAAGGTGCAGGAGGAGAGAGCCTTTCAGTTAGCAAAGTACATTTCTCCTTTGTTTGATGTTGTGTATTTTCCACTGAACCATCCTTGCTGTGGTGCTTGGGTTTCCATGGTAGCACTTTTGAGCTCCCGTTTGCAAGATTTCTGTGTAAGAACTGAACTAAACTTTCTTTTTAAATAAACCGATAGAAATTCTGACATATGTACTCAGTAGCATCTCAGAAACAGCTGTCTTTACTGGGGCTAGTTCCCTCTCGTTTTGATAGACAGAGGATGAAAAAGTATGACCAAAACATTGTCCTTTGTGTATGTCCTGCTGTTGTGTTCTTACCGAAATGCTGAGCAGAACATAAATATTGGTCTCTGTATGTGAGACAAGGCTTTCCTTTTTTGGTGCAGAGTGTACCCCCTAATCCTCTCCCCTGGTTGAAGAGGCCTGTGAACAACTCTTGTCCAGTGAGGCCACTTGACATGTGGAATAGTAGATCCACAAAAGCTGCCACTGTGGGAAAAGCCCAGTCACACGGAGAGGATGGTTCGAGAGAGACATAGACAGTCCTTGCATATAAACGTGCTATTCACAAAGCCATATCTTTCATAATCCTGTAGCCTTGTTCAAAGTCATGGATTTCCTCCTTTGTTGTACATTAAGGTTTCAGGATTTCCTCTCATCAGTTGGCCTGAAAATGTGCATTTTTCTATTACTATGGTATTTGTCCCATGTTTGCAAAACAACAATGAAACATTCTTTTACTGGTATACGTGAGATTCAGATAGTTGAGCATAACTAATGAGAGGTCTCTTTCCTGGGAAACACTCATTGTTCAGGAAATGGCCACATTGGAGTTAATGGGCAGAGAGCTTGTGTAAACTACCAACAATCAAATGAAGTGGCAGATTGTTCCAGAGTAATGTCTCAGATGTGCATTAATTCAAATGGTCAGTGTTTGATGGCTGTGATTGTTGCATGTGTAAATGTAATTTGGCCTGAAAGTATATTAAAATTAGAACATACAATATGTTCAGTCATTAGGTTAATGTTACAGTATTGATTTCCATATAAACAAAGTGAATGAGTGGTTGATGCAGAGTAGTTAATAGCCTTTAATTCTCTTAAGAGTGTACCCTCCCAGAAATACACTGTATAATATGTCTTCTGCAAAACTGAAACAGAAGGGCCCGTCACAGGATACATTTTTTTCACCGCTTTCAGAATTTCAGCCTTAATAAGCAAAGAAAATCCCAGATGTAAATACTGTGTGCGGAACAGCAACTTTTCCTCACTTAGTTGCTGAAATCTTTCCTGAGCTGTCTACACTTATCTGGCAAAGTTTATCTTCCAAAGTGATTGTATAAAGAAACCATTACTGCCCTGTTCCTGTCCTGCTCTGGGCAAAGCAAGACGGAGCTATGATGATGAGGTGAGGGGAGACACCAGCAGAATCACAGTCACTGCTAAGTACAGGAAACGCTGAGGAATTTGTCTTGTCTTTGGTGCAGACATAAGGATATAAGATGCCTTGCCAAGAGGAGGATTATCGTCCTTTCCATCTATAGTTTTGTTCCTGTTCCACTCCCTCACATTGTCTCTCGGCCTCTATCTCTTTGACCCGTTCTGTACTTTACATCTGCATTATAAGCTTTTAGCTCATTCGCGCTGACATACCTGCCATTCAAAGGCTACAGCAGAGCAGATGTGGAGGTGGTGCCGTTTGTCTAATTTGCCAGCTCATTTCCACCACTCTCTGACGAACGCAGCCTTCCTTTAGGGAAGCGGCTTCCTATTAAAAGTTTATTTAGCAGAAGCCAGAGGAATGATTAAAATTCTGCACTAACCAAACAGGATGAAGAGCATTGTGGGGAACGAGTGATTACACCTCAGTAGGTAGTGTGTTGCGCGTGCTTAGTCTGTGTGTCTGTGTCTCCCCTGAAGGCATCGCATGCATCTGTAGCATTACTGTAAGTGTACAAGCTGAATAGTGTTACTTAGCACATTGAATATATGCAAATTACACTTTTTCATTCTTTTTTTGTGTCTGCTTTCTCTTTTCAGAGAGGTCCAGTGCTATCTTCCAGTGTTTCCCCTTCCCTCAGTTTTCTGTCCCTCTGTCTGTCACCTGGTAAGTACACTCAGACTCACCTCCCACATATTCAGTACAGAGACCTTCAGTGTTTTTCAATCCTTTACGTAATCACCAGCTTATTGAACTGCAAATTGCTGTCACCTTTACAGAACAGGCCATAATTTCTTGTTAATGTACTGTATATGAAAAGGCATTGTGTGAAGTCACCACTTCCTGTAGCACATGACATGCATGCTGGTTTACATGAGTGTGATGAGTATTAGTTTAATTAGAATAATGTCAAACTTACTAGAAAACAGACACAGTTTCCCTTTTTCCCAACAAAACTAACCAATGTTTTCCTGAAAGACGACACTCTTGAAGAGTCAAAATAAAAAGACATATTCTAAAATAATGCGTGAGAGTCTGCTACAGTGTATACAAGAAAGACATAAGAGGAAAACAAAATGGACATATTTTCTGGTGGACTATCGTGGGACCATATTTCAGGAAAAAAAGTACAGGACAAATTCTTTTTTTGGTCCTGTTTGACCATGCCATGAATTACACATGTGATGTTTTGTCATTTTAAAATATTATTATTAAATCAAAGATGTTGCAGTTTGTTGAGAAGATTGTAAAGAGCCATTTAGATTTGTGTGTGACTGCTCATTTTGTATATAATAATATAATATATCATCAACCCCAACATTGCTATCTATCTAGATATTCGGCAGCTCTGTGGAACTTGTGGAGGTAGAAAGTTATAGAAGGCACATAAGCAACATTGGCTGTGTCTTTCAGATTTATTAGAAACAACAATAAACTGCAACTTCTTTGACTTGTGAAACTTTAAATTGACAAACATCATCATAAACTGGTTAAAAAATTATTTGTCTCTCGCCATTGACTGTACAATTTTTTTTTTTTTTCAAATTAAATTCCCATGGTGGTCCACTGGAAGGGGCAGGATCCGCCTCTCCGTTCAGTGAAAGCGCATTATTTTTTCAGATAAAATTTCACATCATTATCACAAAGTGTCTCTCTATATTATAGCACACGTAGCTGTTTTCAAATCCCTGTCACACACAGGTAATTTTGCCACAGAAGACATAACAGTAGGCTTTTCATTAAAATGCCAGCTGGCCTGACAACAGCATCATGACTAATACATTTCAACTCAATTATATGTTTGTATTATTCTGACCAAAACAGAGTTACACGTGTTTCATGTGAAGGTAATAAAAGCTAGTCAAGGTCTTCTGTTGGAGCACTAGAGCGACAGTTGTTACAGACTTGATCTACAAATAAATAACAAACATGGAAGAGTTTTCCATCACCCATCGAGGCCTGTCTTACACCTCAGTGACAAAGATGACATAACAAGAAATGGTCATTAGATCTATGTTATAATAGTTTGGGAAATAATCTGCTATGCATTCAACATGTTGTTTAGACTGAAAACTGTCCTGTGCAGAATCTGAATATGGGAACACCCTAGCAGTGGTTAGGATAAGGTACAGTATCTTCTGTGTCATGGTGCATCCTAACCAAATATAGAGAAATATTAGAATCATTGTGTGTCCTAATATTAAGCAGACAACTCAGCCAGTGCTTTGTACATGTGGCCAGGAAAGCAACAACACAAGCCAGCCTTAATGTATAAATCCCAGCTATCTGTTATCGCCAATTACGGGGCTTGTTTACTAGAATTGAGGGACTTGGTGAATCTGTTCTTATGGGTGTGTGTATGTGTGTGACTGCAGCTTTTAATGATAGGAGTAGATGGCCTCTGTTAAGAGATGTGTGTTCTCTGGTAATGCCTGAGGGGAGTTGGTTAGGCTGGATGGGCTAGTGAGTCCCTGTGTCTCTATAAATACACACTGGGATCCCATTCAGAGGCTGAAATGTGCCTATTTGTGTGTGCGTCTGCATGACGCCGCTGCAGCCAGGCAAGCTAGAGGCTATTACTGGCCAGCAGGGTTGCTATGGAGACCAGTGGTGTCAGAGAAGAGCAACATCTGTGGGGTGTTTGTTTGTCAAGACAGGTTTTCCTCTTTCTGTCTCGCCTTTCACTTTTCCTCAGTCAAAAACTCACTGTCACTGCCAGGGAAAGCCTAATGCTGACTGAAGCTATAAAGTCTCACGCAGAATCCCCAGTCTCCCGTCATTAGTGTTTTGGTAAACATGGCACTTGAATATGAAACTGATTTGTAATCTCTATTTCCTTGGGACATAGTTCAGCTCCCTATGCTCAATCATGCTCACAGTAGGCCCTCAGGCTGTCAGTCAGCAGGGACTACGGGGGACTCTTCACTGGGTTTACGCCAGTGAAAAGCTCACATTCTGGGGAAGCATTTAACCCATGCCCCTTCCTGCTCCCTCACTCCACAGCTCCCCTCTCTATATGGACATGTTCTATTTCCACAGCGTCTTTCTACTGGCTGCCTTATCGGCAGCTCAGCAGGGCACAAATTCTCTTTTAATAGGTACTTATTTGGGCAATAGGAGAAGTCCCATATTTATGAGCAACCCCCACTCTCTCCCCCCGTCCTCCTGTTCATTTCTCGTTGTCTCAAACCCTCAAGCTTCTATTTATTACACATTTTCTCTTGCTAGGTTATCCTTCATTTTCCTGTAACCCTTTCAGATGGCGAGCAAAAAGGAGAGTGGGTGGAAGCCTGCGTCTTTGGCAAACATGCCAGATGTGACATAGCACTCCCCAAATTGAATTTCGTCTTTTCAGTATTCATTAACATGGAACCTTTTCATCCCCTCAAAGTATTGTCTCTGCCTCCGTATGGTGCTGCTTTGCAGTAGTCAGCACAACGGGTTCTAATGTTTACTGTGATGAAAGTCCAACAGGCTTGAGATTATCTGAGTAAAATTGAGTCTTTTTCAAATGAAATTCAGCAGCCCTCAAACTCTTCTCATAGGTCACCCGGAATATGTTGTGTGGATGTGTATCCTCTGTATTTTTGACCATATTTGGAGAAACCTGGCCCACAAGTGCCCCTTGCAGTGTATGTGTAACAGGGCAAACCAAACCTCTGACCTCCTAATCTGGTCTAAATGAGAACTTCGTGCACACAACACAGTGGTGCGCAGTGCAGAGCAGCACTGAGTCTGTGATGTAACATAGTCCTTTTGAAATAATTTGGTATTTTCACTCTGCAGGCATCTCCCTGCAAAGGCCAGTTACCTAACTTTTCATCCCCAAACAGGCTGCACCTACCTTCATCACAAAGTGAAACATCAATACATTTAAAATTAGACTAAGCCTTGTGTTTGGTTATGTCCTTACATGCCTTCAGTAGTATGGATACCATACCTAAAGTATCTAGTCAGCAACGTTTGTATTCTGTTTGTGGCAGACACAGCTCTACATTAAAAAATAGAAACCTGATTTCTGCTAATAACAGAACCAACATTTTCAGCATCGTTCCCAGCAGCTCTTAGAACGAAAACAGATGTGAAGCCAGAGAAAGTTTACTTCAGAAGTCACTGAAGTCATCTTTCTTTTGACATTTTTAAATATTTTGTCTTTGTTTCTGCAATAATGGCATTTAAAATCAATTGCGTAGAGTTCTCCTTCTAATACCCGTCTTCCGGTGATGTTTCTATTATTAACCAGACACGGACACCAGCTCTTCACTATCACCTTGTGAAAAATGGTCTTTTCCATCTTCCATTTGGTGGCTTCAGTCACACTTATTCGTCGTTGCACAAAGACTGCAGGATTTCTAGTTATGTTATTCAACATTTTTCCGATGCAAAGCTTCTTGAAGTATCACAGAAATAAGGATTTCCCAAGGAATGTGAAAGTCTTTTCTGCGTTTTATTTCTGCCTCAGTTGTTGGCCTGGCTTTGTTTCATTCTCTTGTAATTTATCTGCCCTCAATTAACTTCCTTGTCAGATTTCTTGCACAAACAAAAGTAGATGTGTGACTGTGTCCCAGTCTCAGGATTGGATTAAGTGTGTTGATGCGTCATCTTGGCCCCGTCCTCACTGCATTCAGGGAACTCCCTGAGTGACTCCCTGTTTGAAACAGACACACAAATGCATGTACACACAGTCAAACACGCAATAGTCTAAATACCTCTGATGAACATTGCTGATAACCCGGGGATAGCCCTCTATGGCCTTCCCTCCCTTTTTTCCTCCTCTTGGCCTTCCCTTCCTCTCTTTCTCTCCCTTTGAAGGGCCTCAGTGTTCTCTCAGTGAGGGTAATTATTGGCCCTCAGGTCAACAGTCTCTCCTTGTCACGCACACACACACACAGTAATATCAGCAATTTGGCACAGGCTTTAGGCCATCATTTATTAGGTGGAAGCTCTGTCCATTAGGACATGTGTTAAATTCTTTGTATAACTCAGTTTGGCAGGAGGGTGATGTGGATGACTATATATAGAACTCATTGACTATGTGGATGTATGTGTCCTAGCATGAGTGTTTTCTGAACTGATTTAGTATGGACAAAAAAGTGTTTCTGCTTGAAAGTGAGTACGATCCTATTTGCTGTATTTGTATTATTCATCATATTTGTACTGACAGCTGTGTTCCTTATGTGTGATTTTTGTATTAGTACATGTGCGCATATGGTGTGTTTGACCACAATTGGACGGCAGTGTGTGTGACTGAAAGACAGTCAGCTAATTATGTAACCCGGGACCAAGGAGCTGGATGATCCTCGACTATAAAAGGCAAAGAAGAGGGTAGAAGAGTCATTTGCCTCGGAAAAAGACATTCTTCCCTTCTACAGCAAAACAGCTGCAGTCCCAGAGAAATAAATTGGGATTACAGAATTCTGTACATACTGTACATCCACAGAAGAGCATATATCAGTCGGCTGACATTTGAACCTTTTCTTCCTATCTGTTTTTTTTATCAATTGCACAATAATGTAGGGACAATCAATATATTCACAGTGTTACATTGGATTTTTTAATTGAAAATGGTATGTCAGCAATAAATGTAAATTATTGTATATAGTTCATCGCAATACCACAGTATTCACTTCTTGTTTTCCCTCTCTTGGACACATTCACACCTGGGAGTGAGACATAATCTACTAATTACCACTTTCACATGAGCAGTTGTTTACTGTGGGTTGTGTGTCTTGCTCAAGGGAATATCTATGGTTGGTTTTTGAAGGACACATGCAGGATGCAACTGTATGTAAGGATGAACCTTCGGTGACATCAGCCATAGGATTCATTAAGACCATGAGGGGAGCTGAGGCCGGTGGCCGACGCCTAGCAGACAGCTAGCAACCTGTGAGGGCACCCACCTGTTACTCAAAGCAACCATGCCTTTAGTTATGCAGAACTTTAAGCCTTGATATAATTTAAATGGCCAAGAAAGGGGAAATTAGCTCTAGAGACCAAACTTTTTTTTTTTTAACCTGGCTGTAAAAACTGTTTATTTTTGGTGTTTGGTTGGGCATTTTGGAGTCAGCCTCAAGTGGCCAGGATAGGCTCAATATTTCAGCCATGGAGGTTGCCAACAGTTCTTGATTGTAGAATTAGGAAAAAATGTTGTACATTTATATTTTGAACACCCTGTTTTTCCAAGACAGCCTGCTGATTCAAAATTGTTATCTTCTCATCACGATCCTACTTATTTTATCAGACTCTGTTGTCTGAAGTGTACAGTATGTGTTAAATACAGTATGTTCCTATTAGTAACTTTTTGGGATAAGAAGTCAAAGTGAAATAAGGTTGCCACAAGTCTGGACATAGAAAAATATGGACATTTACATAAATGCAGACACAGGCATACACTACACAGCCACTCGCATACACAGACAAAGTAACACTGCTGGAGGGGCACTCAGTTGACTCTCACTCACTGAGCAAAGTGGCACCCAAATATCGATCAGTTGGCACAAGCAAAAAGGGTATTTCATAGAACTTCAGTTCTGATTAGCCGTTTGTTTTCCACTCCCTCCTCTATGCTCTTCCTTCAGTTGTGCAGCTTTTCGGACTGAAAATGTTCAGGAATCTGTTCCCTGGTTTTCTAGGTTTTGTATAATAGCATATAGATCAAAGTTGACATGGTATACTGAGGTGCAGTTAGAAATGAGGAGGTGTGACAGTCAGTAAAATCAGAAATCATGCACACTCGTACACAAGCATGTAGGCTATTTATCTTTGTTATTAGACACATTTCCCTCTCTTTGTGATACTGCTCTGTATCTCAGCATGAGTGCTGTGTGGCTGACATAAACATGAACTGCTAAGTGGATACTATCTCATACGGTAAGGTTTAATCTAGTAGACGGTCATGCAGTTGAACAAACCTGCCGCCAACAGAATGTTGTGGTCTGGTTGTGATATTGAATGAATGTTGCAGGAATGTCTCAGAGCAGCAACCTATTGCAATGCTTCCCCTGGACATTGTGCATTGTGTTTTTCTTCTGTTAGAAATCTTGCTTGACTAAATCAGGTGAGCTGAGGGTTTTTTATTTCTCCACTTGATTTTTATCTTAGTGTATAAATACTACTTATAATTATTGTTATTTAATCCATTCCAACAAAACAACACATTCTGAGGCAATAGTATAGCAATAGTATAGCAGACTGGAATATTGTAAAAGTTGTTCATGTTATTTTTTTTCTCAGTAACACCATAAACTCTTCTGTGTCTATAGGAGTTAACTCTGTCTGGCACGCATGCAGGTGTTCACTGTATGTGGACACTATAGGGACTCTAGGGACTTTGTAAAGTTAATCTTCTTCAGGCTTATTAAATGGGATTTGTCATGCATGCATGTATAAAGGTAGAATGAAAGGGACTTTGTTGCAGAGGAGGTAGTTCGAGACAGGGTGTTCACAACTTGGTGGAAACTGGCTCAGAATCGTGGCTCAGTAGTCACACTTAAGTAGTTTGCACCAAACACCAGACTGTTGTTAAATAAGTACACAGACATCAGTGTTTCTGCATGTGTTAGACTAGTTTATAACTTGATGTTCTCCTAATGTATGCCCAACATCCATAGCTGTAATCCAATAAAAGCTCTAAGACATTTCAAAGTGTGCTCCCCTTTCATCCTGGATCTCATGCTCTCCAAGCCTCACTCTGCTGTCCTCTTTCACTGTTCATTAAAATAAAGGGAGGAAGAAGACCTTCCCTGCCAAAGTGCTGTTCATATCTTTGTTCTGAAGATACAGCTTTATTTACAATATGATGTGATGCAGCCAAATTATGAATATTTTCCTCTGTTTTAATTCTGTACTGTAGCAAGTAATATTTGAGAAAAAATATAAATTACTTTCTGGCTGAAGGTAATTTATTAATTATAAATTACAAAAAAATAAAATAAAGGATGTTTGTTCTGAAGATCAAAAGGTAGCTTAGAACAGTGGATCTACCTTTTTGTCCTTGGAGCCCCCTTACAAGTATCTAATAACAGCTGAGCACCCCTCATTTGACACAAAAACACTCCAGTTTGCGCCCAAAACCATAGCATTTGCACTGTGTGATGTCTGATGCGTGTGCGTTTTGGTCTCCAACTGTCATTTGCTAACTGGGATGAACTTGTCAGCCTGTTCCTAGCTGACCTGATAAAACTGACTGAGAGTTGTGTCACGGAGTTTAAGGAGTCACAGTGGCATACCAAATAGCCTATTAGCTTTTGGTGTAGAACCAAAAGCTTATTTTATAAAATACTACACTACATACATAGTTTTGACTGTCCAGCAAATGTGTCGTTATGATTTAGTTTGTGCGATTGGTGCTCTACTTCTGGGGGGCCTCAAAACCCATGTTGGGAACCGTGGGCCTGGAACATTGTTAGTCTTGTGCTCCCTGCCCTGATGTCAGTTGGGGCTATGAGAGTAAAGAAATGCAAGGCAAACGTACTGAGTTATGACTGAGGTCTCCAGAGGATCCTGGTGTATTCAAAACATCTGACAGGGTACTTGTATAATGATATTTATAGATGTACTGTACATGTACGTTCGTATTCATTCATTCATTCATCTTCTGTAACCGCTTATTCCTGTTAAGGGTCGCGGGGTCTCCTGGAGCCTATCCCAGCTGTCATCAGGTGAGAGGCGGGGTACACCCTGGACAGGTCCCCAGTCTATCGCAGGGCTAACACAAAGACAGACAGCCATTCACACTCACATGCACACCTACGGCCAATTCATCTACATTCGTATTGTTATATGTATTTTTGCCGAAAAAGGAAAAGTCATCAGTGGATCGACAACCACAGTTAGTTGCTTTAGTAGGTTAAAATTAAGGTTAAAATTGCGTTGCAGTTAATTGTCTTATCATTTACAGTGTTCTGTGATTGTGGAGTAGTTTCTTTTGATGCTGTGTTGGACTGTAAACTCTGTGGTATACTGTCTATGAACGTTTTTGTCAGTGCTATTAAAAAGATGAAGGTTCCCATCTTGGCTTTTTCATAATACAGGGATTTGGACATAATGGGCATGAAGAAAATTGTTCTTAGTGACAGGGGATTTGTTTTGCAGAGAGACAGTGTAGGTGAGTTTGTAAATGTGTGTGTGTGTGTCCTGAGATGGGTTCAGCCTCAAGGGCAGTCATGACCCTAATAGTGAGAGGAAAATTGAGGATATTATTGAAAAAGAGGCGTCATAATGGACCTTCCAGTAGATATGCACATTTGAGGGTGATGATTTTTAATATCACTTTTTATCTCTGTGTTGGTCACAAACAAAAGCTAAATTCACAAGCTCTTGCAGTTTGTCAGTAGTTTGTGCTATTATGTATGTAAAAATATTAGAGTAATGTTATGTGATTTAGGTTTGGACATCAATCTTTTCAAATCCCTTGTACAGTTTCATTAAGTTTAGTTTTTTTTTTTTTTATCATTACCAGATAATCTGAGGAATAAATAACAGTTCAAAGGTTCACTTTAAATCAGCTGCTGCTGAGCAAGAAGCCCTAGTGTTAGCTGCTTTATTAATCAACATATACATTAATTATGTTAGTCATCACAATCTGTAGATCCAACCCCAAAGCAGATATGAAATGTTGCTTATTGATTGATATTGTTTTTTTTATAGAGCAATTGGACTTTACCTTAGTCTGGACTTTTACACCTTTTACACCTTCAGCCAGAAAGACAGTCTGTCTTTCCCGCGCCCACAAAATTTTACCTAAAGAGTTTACGTTTGGAGCCAGTCTGTTTGTAATTCGTTTTGCCTGGTGACAAAGATCTGCCGAGCCAATCAAATGGTTTGGGTGGGGTTTATGCAGAAGAGTAACAGTGACATAGTCATAGACGTCATCCGAGCACCCTTGAGTTGATTTTATTATTGACAAAATGGCTAATGTCAGAGAAGCTAGATGTTTTATTGTGTCTGTTGTAAAACATATTGACAGTGAAATAACTCTAAGTTACCAGTGATTAACGCATTTAAGTCCCATAATTTGTTGCTGTGGTTGATTGTAGGACTATCCAATTGTGTGCAGAGGTATTTTTTTCTCTGTATGGTCAGTTCTGGCTGTAAACCGGAGGAGCTAACATTGCCTGCATGTCTTCTTTAAAGCTGTGAGCCGGATCCAAAATACCGGAACCCTACAAAACTACCTTCATGCCTTAACTTTCACAGTATCATAGCCTCAAGGCAAGGCAAATACCAAGACAAACACATAAAAGGACATGATGACACTTTGTCATATGTACCATTTAGCTTAAACACTGGGGCGACACATTGAGACGGTAATATGACTGTATGTAGAAATGCATTTAAACAGTTTGTACACAGTCCAAGCCTAAAATAAGGACCATATGCTGCTATAAAACCCAACATTGTTGTTATGTCATGTTTGACTTCCACAAACACTAACCAAGCAGTGTGACTGCAGAACAGTGAAAAATACACTGCATTACTGTGTGTGCAGACTTGGTGTGTACACAAAGCTTAGCTGGTGTTTAAACAAACTTAATTCTCTTGACACTCCTAAGTTTCAACGAGCAGCTCTTAAATTTTTGAAAAATCTGCTTCCTTTTTAGTGGGTTGTTTGCCAACATTAACAGTTTGTGTGTGAACGTGAAGGCATTCATTTTAGTTGGTAGTTTCAAATAGTTTGTTTATTTCTTTGATCCAATTTCTTCAGATCCAATGAATAACCGAACATACAGAACGTTTTACCCCGTTGAGATCTGTGAGGCCTGCTGCGGTGGGGCCGACACTTGTTAATCAGAGATAGTAAAAGAGTGGGTGTGAATGTCCATCAGTAAAGTCTCTACTCAGCAGTAACTGAGAAATAATAAATTAAAACTTTTTTGTTATTTGTTAATCTATGGGACTCCGTTCTTTCCAGAGCAGGTGGTGGTTTTTAGTAATGTGAGGATAAGAGGATGAGGTTAGGCCTCCGTTTCATGAACAGATTCCTGTTTTCAGTGCTGCTTTTTTTCAACATTGCTTTTAAGTAGCAATAATCACATGACCTCGGCATATACACGCTGACACAGCTGTTTGTGCTTTAGCTAATTACATCTTCTCCCGTGACTGTGTGGTTATCTACACATGGCTCTACGTCGACAATTATGGTAGGATATGTTTTTTTCTCTTTTAAGCAGCCAAGTCCACCCACATGCAGACTGAAAGGGGGTGTAATGAAATACTGAAAATGTCTGTACTGTATTCTCTAATCAAAGATTCTCATTTATATAAATATCTATCGCTGAATACACAATGGTGACTGAGCCTATGGTCCACTGATGAAAGCATGGCAACATTTCTATATGTGCTTTATTGTGAACTATGCATGCAAAGTGCTTACAGGTGTTGCCAATTCAACCAGGACTGAAAAGTTCAACCAGGCCTGAAAAGTTCAAGATTGACATTAGCCAGTGTACATACATCTAATCCACACATACTTTTCATTCCTTCAATACATTTACAATCTGAGATCTATTAGAGACGACGCATTTCACTCATTCATTAATGTCACTCGCAGTTGGGCTCAGCATTTGGTAAACCACAAACTGCTGTCCATCAGTCCCAAAAGGAAAGGACATTCAGATTTCCAGACATGTCATTTTTAAAGCCTTCAATACTTGACCACCACAGACAAGAATACTATGCTTATGGCAAATTATGGACTTACAGGATGCAAAACTGTCACAGGTTTTATATGCGTGGCAAAAGTCTATGATGTACAATTGTCTCTCAACACCAAATCACACAAAGCCACAACTCCTAAAGACATATCTTTAGGAATTTTAGTAGGACTTTATATAATCAGTGAGCACTTGTCAAACTGCACGATGAAGACCAATGTATACACACCATTTACCTCTCGCTCTAACTCTGCTATAATAGCAACAGATGGTTTGTTTTCTACCACTGAAGCATGTATTTTTAAATGAATGCATGATGGCAAAATATATGCATGGTTACATGTAAAAAACACCAAAAACATGAAGTGATGATGTGCTGATAGATCACATGAGTCATGGTCATTTCTAATGTTATAGCCCATAGTTAGTACCTGTCAAGGATTACACAATAAACAAGAGCTTTGGTTATTGTGACAGCCACGTAACATGTGCCTCTCTCTCTCTGTTATTCACTTGTGTCCATTTGAGTGTGTCCCCAGTCAACCCTTCCACCACTGGCTGACTGATGTAGCTGTAGCCTAATTTTAGTTTATGAGGTGTGGGACCGCTGGGTGTTACCCTAGCTGCCATTTTAGATGAGGAGGCTGGGAACAGTGTTCCTCACGGGGCTCCTATCTATCGTAATTATCTCGTTGTCAGGGGTTGGACAAGGGGCTCGGACCTCACTGACTTCCTTTTGCTTCCCTCAGCTCCTCACGTGCACACTCACACATCCAGGAGCTCAGAGGCCCGGTGTGCACGCCGGCTTGGCCTTACAGAACCTCAGCTGCTGCACTGCTATTGGACAGCTTTCATCCCACTGAGGAAAATGTTATCTAATGCATACGGTGGAAAGATCTAGGCTAACATCAGACAGCACCGAACAACCTAGTTAGTCCAAATTAGAGATGAGTCCTATCTGAATCTGATCTGACATGTATAGAACATGTCTTTGAGCTTTGGTGGTAGTATTATTAAACCACGTGGACAGCCTTGGTTCTTAATTTAATTTACCCTGGAAGTGTGCATTTGTAGTTTAATTTCCTTGACAGGGTGTGTGTATCTGCAGTACTGTCCTCTGCTGGACACCACAGATGGTGATTTGTTGGGTTTGATGAGGTTGTCCCTTTTGTTGAACATCAGTCGGTTTATCGTCTGGGCCTGAATGCAGCATGGTATGTAGCAGTATGATGTTTTGATCTATGGTAGGACCAAAATGACTTGCAGGCCTGAAAAATGAGCCCAATCCATATTGGTAGTGGAAAAAAAACGCAGTTCCTGGAATGACCTCTTGAGGCAGCCCTTAAAGGCAGTTAATACCCATAGACTTCTATGTTAAAATGCACAAGTTTACAGAAAAAAAAAAAGCATGTTAACCTCTCACTGGTTCTTACTTTTAGTTCAGCGTTTTTATTCACAAATTGCCAACTGTTTGCCACAGTGTCACCCAAGTGCTTCAACTCACACGCCACCTCATAGACCATTTTTATTTTATTTATTTAGGGAGCTTAGCAGAATCAGTTGCTGCCAAGTTGGCAACAGCCAGAGCCGCCCACTCTGAGCTTCAAAACTGTTCCTCAGGTATCCACTAGTCACAGACATCACCCATAGTAGTAGTGCAAGGAGTACATTTTGTAACTTTATGATGGGCGTTGCTGCTGTATTCTGTAATTGTATATCTTTCATTGACTGTGTATTTAGAGGTGAAATTAGCTGGTATTGACCTCTGTATAATTGTGTTGCCTTTCTGAACCACGCTGTAATTCTGTAATGACAGCCTTCAGACATCTGAGAAGCAATGCCTCGTCTGGATTTGTCATTCCAGGAATGGACTGGAGCCCACCTAGCCAGTAGTTTTCTCTAACCCCTGTTGATGTTGTCTCTGATCTGTGTTCCTCACATCAAAAGCAGACATCCCCCTGCTGTACTCCCCACACTGTACCCCCAGCCTCTCAAGCGAGCTTCTGTCACGCACAGCTGTTTCACTCTTCCATCTCACCCTGCCCACCACTGCTCCGTTTTATCTCTGTGCTTCTCATGTCACAGTCTCCTCACCTCACATCTCTCTCACATCTTTCTGTCTCTCGCCTCTTCTTACCTCTCACTGGCTCTCACTTTTAGTTCAGCGATTTTACTTTTCCCTTTCATTCACTTTACCCTGCGCCTTCATCTTCATCTCCTCCCATCTCCCTCTATCACTCTCTTTCTGCTTGTCCCTATTTTTTGCTCTGTTTCTATCAACCCCCCTCTGTTTCCATCTTTGTCATCTCACTGTCAGTTTCTCTTTGTTTATCCCTGGGAGGAAAATGGGTGGTTTCTGCCTGAAATGTAGGACTTCAATTGCTGCATGCTCTGCAGGGTAGTTAGACACACAGATATACTCACTCCTGCAGGTGGAGAGTTACACTAGTATTACTTATGGTGAAGATACAGAAGATACAGACATGCTATCTGGAGTGTAGGTGATTGTTCTGTATTTTAATGCATGGTTGCAGTTGATTTTCTATATATAAGACAAAATATATTCTGTAGCTGTAAAGGCTGAAGACTACATACCTACTGAGCTCTTAGACTATACATAGTATAATCACGTTCTCAAGTGCACTTCTCCCTCTCAGTTTTGCTTGACACATTTGAGACTGACGTAAAGGGAGCCTATATTTGGGTAGTGTCATCAGTAATATTACAGTTTCCTGTCAGGACCCCCTCCCCTGCCTGAGCTGGATCTGTCGCGTGATCATACACGTGCAGGTGTGTCACATGAAACAAGCCTGACTTGCCATTTGTGTTTGAAGAGGAGAACGGGGTGTACATCCAGACGGTTTCAAGCCAAGTGCAAGATTAAAGTAGCCCAAATGGAAAATTCCACCCTCAGATACCTTTCAGCTGTCAGATACGCTCAACCTGCATTGTTCTGTCCCACCCTGGGGTTGTCCTGTGAAGATGTGATGCCCCTACGTTCCCTCAGGCTGCCCTGTCTCGCTACTTATATTGTACATGTTACAGCTCCAGTGCAGTCTCCCATGGCGAGGCTGCTGCCAGTGAATCTGCGTCTGCATTTATCACTTCTGCTGCTGCATTGTCAACAGCTGCTTAACCAAATGACTGCGATTACAAGACAAGAGAAATGAGATTTTCTGACTCGAGCAGTGATTGATTTGTTTCTATTTTTACAACCTGTTTACTGATGTCAGACTGGACGTGGAATCACACTGCTTATTAAGGCTCTGTAATGCTACTGATTTTCTAAGCTGATTCTGATTCACAAGGTCCTGTTTTCATTCAGTATCGTTTGATTTAGAGATATTTCAGTTTTGAGAAAAGGCTTACTTAGGAACGAGGTTTTTATTGTGGTATTTCCACAATATTTTACCTCTAATTTCACATCTTGATTATGGCTTTGCTTTTATCCAGCTCCTCTCTGTCGTCATACTTGGCAAATCCAATCAGCTTTCAGGAATGTTGATGCACTTAGGGTCGTAGTTCTGTCATATTTTAGATCTCCCTGACATGTGGATTTTTCTTGTTGTGTGGTCTCACAAGGCTAGTCATGCGAAACCAGTGTCGGGAAACGACAGCGAGATTTCTAATAAGAGGATGCAGGAAATGGAATGTATTTAAAAAATCGATCCAAGGATTTTTAGAATCAATATTGGAGCTTTCAAGCAGATTGTCACTAATTTTCTCCTTTCTGTCTCTTTCTTTATCCCTCCTTCATTTGTGTGTCAGGCTTGTGAGCAGCCATGACAAAGTCCTACGAGTTCAACTGGCAGAAGCACCTGCCTGAGTTCATGCAGGAAGGTGCCTCCTTCGACAGGTTTGATGAGGTAAATATGACGCATTTCTACACCGGGTAATCAGTCCACCAATAAATAATAAAGAGCCTCTTGAGTTTAATATCATTGGTAGGGAGATGAAGCTTCAGCCTATTTTGCAAGCTGTCTGAGACTGTCAATAACCCTGCTGATACTGATATAGATTATTTATTATCCCTGTTGCCATCCTTTATCTTAATGACTGTGCTTGGCTCATTAGCCGTTCCTACACAAACACGCATGCATCCCTGCTTTACTGTCTTTGCGAGGACACTGCTTTGACATAATGCCCTCCCTTCGTCCTTATGCTAACCATCACAGCTGCAGGCCAAATCTAAATCTAACTCTAACCCCATAACCAAGTCTCAACCCTAATTTAAAGTTCCCAAATATGTAGTGGGCTCTGGAGCACACGTGCACATGTACACGCAGTTGCACGTTCATATTAAAATGTATGGATTCACATTAGCTTTTTGTCCCCTACAGCGAGGTGGGTCCCCAGTGTGTACTCATGTTGTATTACCCACAGAATGAGTAATACAATTACACACACGCATGCACACACAGAGCAGAGGCGTCTCCTTTATAACCCGATGCGTCACTGTTGTAGTCAGAGTGCTAGCTGTAGGCTGGCCACATTGATCAGGCTCATTAAGAAGCTTCGACATGGCGACTGTCCGTCTGCAACACATCCATTGAGGGTCTTAACCAGCACGCTGAAAAGCTAGCAATGACGCTGTTGTTGGAATGTTTATGAAATGTATGACCATATCCATGATTTAACTATTACAAAGTGCTTTACTGTAACAAAACATTAAATAGAAAATATGAATGCCTGTGAGCTTTTTGAGGAAAATCTGATTTAAAACACAATAATATCAGTCATTGCTTAGATTCTGTCACAAGCAAGTTTATTTCATATCTATCAAGTGCTTGTATACATAAATAGATTTAGAAAATATTTACCAATATCATTATTAGTGTCACCAAATATTTTTCTGGCCTCGGGTGCATAATACGTCAAGATCTATATATATGACCCCCGTGTATATCTTCCTGGCTGTTTGCCCACACTTCTTCTGACAGACCTAATCAGGACACTTAGCTAGGACATTTGACGAGCGAAAGCAAAGTGTGTCACCCACAGGCACACACACAGACAGACACGTACCCCTGCACACATCAGGAAATCCCCTCAGCCCTCTCCGTTTATGTGGGCATCGGTGGAGGGAGGAGGATCCTTCATAGGCAGAGAGGAAAACTTGACAGAGCACACGGAAAGGCATCATCAAATCCGCAGCCGTGTCAGAGTAAAGAGCAATGAAAGTGGGCCGGCATGCTTCTGAAGAAAGTCCTCAGTGTGTTGCTGCTGTGAATGTGAGCCAAGCTCAGGCAGGACAAGGTTAGGACTGGCCTTGATGGTAATAAGGTCAACTTCTTCAGTAGCCTAGAAGCTTAGAATTAATGATGTCCTTTGGAGCGAACCACTGCCCTCCAACCTGTTGCTTGTGTTGTCATTGTAAACAAGTCTCCTTTTTAAAAATCCTACTTTGTATCACTTTGTGCATGTTTGTGTGCTTGAATAGCTCTGTTTCCAAAGGCTACAGGGCAGATTGGCATCGACTGAAATGACATAGACATGCTCTGCAGCAGCCCCAGGCAGATATGCTAAACAGCATGGATTTTTTCCACAAAACATTCTCCACTGACGGAAACCCCACTGAGTGACAGATGGTAGAGGCAGGTGATGTGTGTTAATGCGTGTGCATGTGCGTACAGTGCATTTCAAAGCTTAACAGGCAATGGCTATCATTACACAGAGTGTGCCAGTGCCACATGTAGTTAATACTGAGCTGTCTAAAATAAAAACATGACTAGTTTGTAAATGCAGCCTCAAATCCCAGAATGCTTTGGTTATAATCCTCTCTTTGAATAGAAGCAGGAACTTTCCAATTTTGTTTTTTGTATGCTTGTTTTTCTTTACCCTTTACTATTTAATAATTAATACTATGAAAAAAAAACTTGCAATCAATTTGCAGTGTGTGTGTTTCATTCATTATCTCACTGACTGGAAATCAATCAATTAAGATCTGGTTGGTGTTTGGTTACCATGGGGACTAAGCAGCCCCATACCGACAGCTGATGGAGGCAGAGAATAGGCAGTCAGAGAAAACATATAAGCATTTCTGTTGCCTTCTTCATGTTTCAGCAGGGAACACAGCACAGCTATAACCTCTCCAAAGACAGAGGGTAAAATACCCAAAATGATCTGTTCCATTCATGAAATATTCTTACCTCGTGGATAAAGCTTTGCGTCCTTGTTGATGGAAAGATTACTAAAGAGTAATACTGTGAGACAACATGAAACGATTATGCATGTTGTACGGTGTGACTGTAATTACTCTCTCCTTGACAAAGGAACTGCTTCAGCAAGAACGACAAAACTAGATTACAAGTCACATTATACATGCATAATATGAACTTGCTTTGTGATGGGTGGTTCAAAATAAAAAAGAGGATCAACAGGCAGCACGCACACAACACACACACAGCTGCTCTTAGACTGGCGCTTAGAAAGAATGCAAAAATGCTGAGGTGGAGCTGGGACTGTAGGGGTGTCCGTCTCCGGCCATCCGCTGACAGAGGCTTGGCTGAACGTTCCCTTGCTTTTAGCTGCACACTAACAGGCTGTCTGATAGTGTAACAGTAGCCTGTTGTATGTTCCCAACAGTCAGGGCTCATTTGAGACCATCTCCTTCATAGAGCCGGCCACACTATGTATAACTGAAACCTTTGCCAGTCCTAATTTGGATGAAAGAGAGACAAGCTTTTAACTGCACTTAGAGCAGTCTCACTTTTTCCTAAATGGAAAATAGGATTGTTCTCCTGGTTTTTATAGTGGCTTTAGATGTCAGGATGGAGCCAAATAACAACCCAGCTCAGTCCTATTTGCAGCTGTGTATCTCATGGCAGCAACATCCTGAAATAATAAATTATACTCTGGTGTGTGTGCGAGTGTGTCACCCTGTTCCCTATTGCTAATATTAGAGTTGGAGTGACCTAGCTGCCATCTCCTATTCTTTTTTTTTTTCTCTCTTATTATTTTAGACTTCTCTAATGTGTGATTTTTATAGAAAAAAAAACCACACACACTTTGACGCAGTCATTTGTCACCTTCCAGCTGAGTGAACTGAGCGAAACATGTTTGAGTATGCAGGCTGACGTTAGTAGTTTTGCTGCCTCGACGGCTGCATGTGGCACACCAGCTGGTAGATGAGGAGCTACAGTACGTGAGTGCAGTACTTGGGTCCTTCTTAGACCCATGTAGTTCATGCACAGACGCACACTTCCGTCGGGGTCGTCCTGTCTCTACAGCACAGCACTGTGTTCCAGCCAAATTGTGTTTGCATTCAGCAGTTAATGGTAGAAACATTTATATCACTCTGTGTTTACCTTAGCAATAGGTTTCATCCCTTCTGCACGCAACATGTGTGTACATACTAAATGTGTTTGCACACACTTTATGTGTGTGTTTTTGCCTGTGTGTTTTTGAGCAGGTAGGTATATCTTATAAAATGAATTAGAGGTACATCTGGTTCTGATTGCGTAATCTCTGTGTGTCTGTTACTTTCAGAGGGTTTACTATTTGATGTCTGGCCTTGTCAAATAAGAGCCTGTGATTGATGAAGCCCCCTCTTTTACAAAAATATTTTTTTTACTCTCTGCAGGACCCGTACATCTTCGAGCCCAACTGTCATGTGAAAGTGGACGAGTATGGCTTTTTCATCACCTGGAAGAGTGAGGGAAAGGTACAATTTCCACCTCTGTCAGGGGCTCCTTCAAAGAAAAACATATTCTTATTTAGTAGTCAGGAGGGAAAAGGGTGTTTTTCAAAAATACTTTTTATTGCTTGGTGTCTGTAAACTCACAGAAAAACATGTGAAAGTGCAAATAATCTCAACCTCCATAACACTGGAATGCCATTCACCCTTCAGCTGGCATTTTCTAAAGCATAAAACAGACTTCTAGATTGATTTCCTACATTAAGGCAGCCACTGTTTTTAAGTAACAATATATACAATTCAAATCAACCAAGATATGTCTCTATCACAGTCAACGCTTACAGGAGTCTGCTTCATTTTGCTTTTGTCAGACTTGATGTGTTGCTATGACTAAAGCTTTTCACAAAAAGAAAAAAAAAATGTCTTTATACCATGTTTAACATTCTCATGGCTGGTGAATGAACTTGTAGAACAAATCCTGTTAGCTTGTTCATCCTGTGTATTCTGGAGATTCATTCAAAAGTTGATCCAATCTTGACCGGTCAGTCTTTTCTCCACCTATCTGTCTTTGATCATCTTTTACTCTTGTTTATGTCTCCTGCAGGAAGGCCAGGTTCTTGAGTGTTCTCTCATCAACAGTATCCGTGTTGGTGCCGTCCCAAAGGTGAGACCTCGGGAAAGACAATTTCCTCACTTCTGCTTTCACAGAATTCATACCCTCAGCTCATCTCAAACCACACTGAGACCTTTACTCCCACAGAGACTTTCTGCTAAAATGGCATGTTATTCATGCTCATATCAGCCAAGGCTGACGGCATGTATTCTATCAATGCAGTGACTGATCTAGGACACCTAGTTGAGTTCTCACTGATGAGCTTTTATTCTCAATTTATAAATGACCAGATTCACTATGGATGCTGGATAAACATGGAATATTTAAATGACCAGTATTTATATTTATGAACGGGTTTAGCTGCAGGTTGTGTCTGAACCAGGGTTTTTTGTTTTGTTTTTTTCTTTTAAGCCGTTGCTTGTGCTTTTGACCCAGATAGCAATATTGAAAATTGTGCTTTCAGCCCTGTGAAGATGGGCTCTCAGAGAGCCACTGAGTTACAGAGTTCACACTACAGGATCAAAAGCTCACAGGTATAAGACGTTCTGTCTCTGTCAGAATGACTATCCTGTAATAGGGAGCTGGTTTTTGAAATAGTGTATCGACCACACATTCTCTTTTTAGCAGATAGGGGTCTGATGCACACAAACACAAACCTGTATGGTCTCTATTGATTGGTGCAGAGTAGTGGCACGATATTTCGTAGTATTTGACTTCATGCCGCCCATATGAATTATTAAAGCAATGCCTGTGTGGTTGCTGAATTCTAATTAGGATGTAAAATCATCAAACCACTAAAAGTCAGAAACCTGACAGGAGACTGTGTTGAGTGCTGTGTACATAGGCAGTCCTGGGTGGTTTCAAGTACTGTTGACAGCAGAATGGTTTGTATACGTACATGTATAGGGGCACGTATACAGATACTGCAGGTTGGTAGCAGCTCCACCTGTTTGTTCAGATGCTGCTTTGTAAGTAGCAGACGACCGATAGCAGGGCTTCTCCTCAGAGGCTAACGTCATTACACGAGCCCTGAGAGCTGTTTCAAATAATCCAATGAGTGAGAAAAGATGAATGGGATTGGATGATTGCTGCCTGGGATTTTCCAACAACATAGTCTGTTGCTGATAATTCAGCACAAGCAGACATGCATTACTGTCTTCCATGGTGACGGTGGTGGCACACTGAAAGAGTGATTTTTAATAGTCATATGTGGATCAATATAATTTTTGTGGATTTTCTGTTGCACTTATTAAACAGGAGTTAGTAGTCTTGTGTTGGAAGCTGTAGATTATACCGAGGTAAGTACCTATTGTAACCGTGGTTCCTTAGAAGACAGAAATGTCATTGAAATAGTCTGTTACATGTCATTTAGCCTTAAATTGAAAATGTCTAAAATGGTTGCCTCACTGCTTTGTCTCAGCCCACATTTCATTTCTCTGTGAGCCTTTTTCTTTTTAATTTCTTTGTGTTTGTCCCAGTGTGTTTTTTAATCACTATTCGTCCATCATTTTCCCTATTCATCTCTTACCTTCTTTCTTTAACCCTCTTTCCTAAGGACCCGAAGATATTGTCGTCGTTCGAGGCCGCTGGAAAGACAGAGGCCGACCTGGAAGGATGCATCATCTGCATCTGCAGTGGCACAGACCTGGTCAACCTCAACTTCATGTTCATGGTGGCAGAGAACCCAGACACAGCTAGGGTAAGTATGGCTGAGGATGTGAAATTGCCTAGGGATCGAGATGGAGTGCTGACCTTGAGTTCGAATTTTATGAGTTTTCAAGTGCACTTTAAAATGTTTTAAAAGTATTTCATATTCTAATAAGATAGCTGGGAACCTTATGAGTGTCAAGTGGTAATTTAGTCTTCCTTTTTGGTGTGACTAGCAACAGCTTAAAACCAGTACAATGTCTTTGTTCAGAGGTATTTCTTCAATAAACGCGCCGTGTTAGCTTGCTTGCAGACACAGTTTGATGTAGTGTTCCCACCTCTTTTGCGCTCCATGTGTGTTTACCCAGAGGCAGCCAAAGATGGCTCAACTGTGGTTGGTCAATACTACTCAAAGCTACAAATTGAAACCATAAAACTTATTGAACCAAAAGCTTGCCCCTTGCCTAGAGATTCTGTATGTTCATATGCAGATATCTGTTTATAGAGACTAGGACAAACTTAACCCAGTGCTATGTATCTGTGTATACTAATATGCCACTGAGATAAGTAGAACTTGTCTTAGCACACATTCTGTCCATTGTTGCAGTAGCTAAATGCACTAGTTGGCTTCCTCTTGATCTGTATAATAGGACGCTTTTTATAATTATGCTACACAACAAAATGTGTCACGGCCCCTAAATCAATTTCCACAACATTATACACTATATAAAGACTAAAAGATCACCCAGCACAAGAAATATTTATAAAAGAAATAGCCAGGAGAATGGTTTATTTGCCAGCTCTTGCACAAGGCCTTGTTTCATTCTGATAAATAAACACATTTGGAATGACTCATTTTCTCTGTCTCATCTCGTCTCTATCCTCCCGTGTATCTCCTGCACTCCTGCTTTGCAGTTGTTTTTCTCTTTTTGTTTCATTCTTAGATGCTGCCAAAATTACACTATTATTGGTTCCATAATATCAATGCTTCACACTAACAGACATTAAAGTCGGTGTTTATTATTATTTCAAAGGTGGTGATGTGTCCTGTGTGTTCTTTTGTTTAGCCTGAAGACCTAAACCAGTGTGTGCTAGGCCTATAGCATAGAGGAGTAAGGTCCTATAGGCGTACTCTGCACAGATAATATGTGTTTGTCAGATCATTTTTTTTTATTGACTTTGTTTTATTCTCTCTTGACAGTGAGGGAGATGTAGAATCCATTTTGATTTCAGCAAAGGTTAGGATGGCTGCATGAGATTAAAGGCAGACAAAAAACTATGGAGAGAGTCCTCTGTTTGGTGCCAGTGAAAATGATGAAGTGCTGAGAAAAATTAAAATACAGCTACAAGCATGGCAGGTCACATCTAGTCGTGATGGAAAAGATTTTATACAATACATTTAAAGAGCTGGGCAGAGAATTCACCAGCACTTTTATCTCAGCATGAATCTATTGTTTGGCACTGCGGTGTTGGTGTTCATTCATTTCCCATGGGGGGTGTGATGGGTGTTATAAATGCTGTTTGTGCTCCAGAGAGCTCGCTGCCACAGGGCTGCCAACAATATTAAGGCAACTACCTTCAGCAGGGAGGCCTGATGTTTGAAACACACACATATTCAGGTATACCCCACACCCACACACACACCCACCTCTCTGTTTAAAACACATTCATTCCTGTTATTTCTCTCTCTCTCTCTCTCTCTCTCTCTCTCTCTCACACACACACACACACACACACACACACACACACACACACACACACACCATGACTCCATCAGCACCTCCTCGCATGCAGGTGGCCCTAAGTAGCAGACCACGGGAGATGACAGATTTATTTACATCAGACAGACCACATGCCCAAACAGACTACCCCTGCTGCACCAGTTATCCTGTTTAATGTTTTTATAATAACGTCAGTAATAATTTGCCGTGGAAGCTGAGGAGGCAAAGCACAAGGAGGGACAGCACCAACATTCACAGATGAAAAGACAGGAGGTTCAAAACTGTTCACGTTATTATGTTTGTGTTGATGCGTCATGTTTCCCACAAGGCCGTCTCTTGTTTATCACTACTGCTCATAGCCTCGAGGCAGCTCGCTGTATTTATCGCTGTGTGTATGTTTTCATGTGTGTGTCCGAATATCCTGTCAAGGCTTTTGCCCATGTGTGTGCATTAAGATGCAATTCATTTGCTTGTGTTTATTTCCCCAAAGACACTCACTTTTAAACACTATGTAAAGCTGAGAGTCTTGTGGCTGCTGTGTATATGTAGGTCGGTGTTGGTGAATGTGTCCTGAATACTTGTGTCTGTTTGTTTGCAGAAATGGATCGAGGGTTTGAGGTCAGTGATTCACAACTTTAAGGCCAACAACGTCTGTCCAATGACATGCCTCAAGAAACAGTGAGTACATTTCTACGGCACATGGACAGCATGCTGTATGTACCTACATCTGCAATGTATAGTGGTCTGAAGTTCAAAAATATGCTTCTAGTTTCTATTTCACCAGTTAGCACTATCACTACTCTTTATTAACCATTCTCTGGTCTGTTTTTTTTTTTTTTACGTTCTTTTCCTGTTTAGTTGGATGAGAATGTGCTTCCTGACTAATGTGAATGGGAAGATCCCTGTGAGAGGGTAAGTGCATGAGTAAATGTACCTGAACCCAGTTTATACTAGTATGATTCACTCCCCTGATCCTCTTGTCTTTGTCTCCTCTTTTGTAGCATTACTCGAACGTTTGCATCAGGGAAGACAGAGAAGGGGATCTTTCAGGCTCTGAAGGATCTGGGCCTTCCTAGTGGAAAGGTGCGACAGCGTTCACTACGTTCACATGTACAACTTATTTATTCTGAAAAAAGACAATATTCCTACTGAGCTGTTGACACTGCTAATATTCATATTTACATGTAGCAGTTTTTCGACTGGTAAGAGACTTGTTTGACTGGGCAAACACATTCTGCCATTCTTTCATTAACCTTCTAAACAAGTGAAGCTTCAGGCTATTTTAGAATTTTTATGTAATTGAGCTGTTTAAATACCATGGTTTAAATTGTGAATCATTTAGGACTGTAACTGTCTTGAGTGACAGTTTGGCGAACTCACACATTGCTAGCCGTCTGCTTCAAGTAGCAGGAGTTTGATGGAGTCAATCCAATATGGCGATGGCCACGCTATTCAAAACCGCTGTTTGGAAATCCTACACGTAACCGAGAATGTGTCCATCTTTACATACAGTGAACAACTCAGACTAAGACACATATGCCGAGTGCATCCGTATGATTCTCCTAAAACCCTATTAAATTAAGAATATTGTCATAAATTGAATAATAGTGGAACATTAGCGTGCATGTAAACATGCAGTCAGATGCAATAATCCAATTTGCTACTGTAAAAGAAAACTATAAGTAAAAGCCTGTCTTATTTTGTCATCCACAGAACGATGAGATTGAACATTCAGACTTCACTTTCGACATTTTCTACGCACTCACACAGAAGATCTGCCCTCGCACAGACATAGAGGAACTCTTCAAGAAAATGTAAGTTTCCTTTTTTAAACCTGCCTGCTCTCTTGCTTTGTAATTGCTTACTGATTTAGTGCTCCAGAAAGAAAAACAGAACATAATACATCCTTCAGATAAATAACATAACCTCCGAACTATATTGTACTTGTGTTTTCTCATGCCTAAATAGAGCAATGATATCCACTGTTAAAACATTCCCAGAGTGTGAGCCGCTGCATCTTGTTGGATGTAATCAGGACAAATGTTTCTGCGCCTGCTGCACTAACTATGTCTGGACAGCCTAACCTGCTTCCACAGTTCAACATTAATTATATTCAACCTAATGACAACATTTTAAAACAGACGGATGATTAACATGGTATTACTAAAAGTGTTAAAAGTATGAGCCCTTGTACAGACTGCTTCCTAATTTAACTGACTGACTGTGTGAATGACTGTGAGGGTGTCTATTTTAAGAAACATAACATTTTGTTTTGTTTTTCTAATTAATTCCTTTGCAGCAATGGGAACAAAACTGATTATTTAACTGTAGACCAGTTAGTCAGCTTTCTGAATGAAGTAAGCTCTTTATCATTCATTAACTTCTGTGTATTTGGCTTGCGTGCTCCCCTCCCCAACTTTTACTCCCATCCTGCTCTGGGTAGAAGTTGCCCTCCAGCCCTGACTGCAGGTTACACCACTCTCATTAAAACTCCATTAATGAGACGGATAAGATGCTTAACTTTCAGTCGGCCTGCAAGGGCAACTTCAACCATCCCAATTCTGCATGCTCGCCCTCATCCCATTCCCCATGTTCTCCCTACCGTGGCTTGCCTCCCCGTGTCTGATTGGTGTTGCCATAGCAACGGGAGGGTAGAGGTTTCCGTCCTGTTGCTTCCTGCTTGGTACATCTCGCTTCCTCCTGTGTGTCTTTGTTGTACGGCCCTGCTCTTGTGTGTGGCTGACTACCTGCTTAGTCCTGCTACTGTGCAGTCACGTGTGTGCCGCTTCGTGCTCTGGACTCGCCAATCAGATTAATTCCCACCTGGCTTTGTGAGTGGGCAGTGACACTGTAACGATGTTTTGATGCTGTTGTTTTGTTAAAGCTGTCTTGAACCCCTCCAACACACATAACGTCCTTTGCTTTTAAGCCACATTTAGACACTGCACGAGTTCTTTTTGTAAATTTACAGTAGACTGAAACATACCTATAGCACTATATAATACATACCACTATATAATCCAGCAGTAATTAAGCTATTTAAAACCAGAGAATAACTGACTTTTAAAGACATAGTAGGAATAAAATGGCAATTTTTAAAATGAATGCTTTTAGAACCTTTTATGTATTTGTAAATATAATATATTTTGGTAATCATGATAGACGCCATTCACATAATCCTCCTGCTAGCAGGTAACAAATGATAAAAGTGTAGAAACATATTGCTGTAACTTTACTCCCATCCCGTGTGTGAGTGCAAGAAGTGTTTGTACTAGAACCGGTTTTTGTTTGGACAGAACTGTGTACAGTACGTGTGTGTGTGTGTGACACTATTTGCATGTTGCTTCACAGAACCAGCGTGACCCAAGGTTAAATGAGATTCTGTTTCCGTTCTACGACCCAAAGAGAGCCATGCAGATTATCGACAAATACGAGAGAGATGAAGATCTGAAAAAGAAAGGTAAAGAAGAGGTTTGAAGGGAAACAGGCACAGGAGAGATATTTTAAGCTGTGCTGCCATCTGCCTGTGTCAACCTGCCACTGCAAGGTATCAGACCAAACTGCTGGCAAGGTTTTCTCCTGAAATAGGTATTCATGGTTATTTTCCCTGTTCTCATTATCTTGACAAGTTTACAAAGCGCTGTACCAGACAAAGTACACACTCAGGAGGCCACAACAGTCAATGCAGGCCAAAGCAGGACAAAGCCACACAGAGATCTGCCAGCAAGTGATTTTCAGATATGTACTGTCGGAAAGCCTTCATATTATGTTCATGTACAGCTTTATTAACTGTTAATTATTGTATTAGTAGGTGATAAAATTAGTACATATAGAACTGAATCCATTAAATGGAGCAGTCCAATTATTAGGCAACCTGAGAACTGATGGAGTTTATTTTTTAAGTTAGATAACGTCATTGTCTTTAAGTTCCACCCCCCTTGTCCTTCTTTTCCAGGGCACATGTCCAGTGATGGGTTCTGCCGGTACCTAATGTCAGACGAAAATGCCCCTGTGTTCCTGGACCGTCTGGAGCTGTACCAAGACATGGACCAGCCGCTGGCCCACTATTTCATCAGCTCCTCCCACAACACCTACCTGACAGGCCGACAGTTTGGAGGGAAGTCTTCGGTAGAGATGTACCGCCAAGTCCTGCTGTCTGGATGCAGGTACACAAATGCTTCATCATCTGTTGAGATCTGTCTGTACATCTGTGGATGCCAACATTCACGGTTTTGGACACTCCAGTGAGGTTTCTGTGTGCTTTCCATCAGATGTGTGGAGCTGGACTGCTGGGATGGGAAAGGAGAGGACCAGGAACCCATCATTACTCATGGCAAAGCCATGTGCACAGATATCCTGTTCAAGGTGAATGCACACAGCAGTCCACAACAGGCTGCTCTCGTCACTGCAACAGTTGCAGGAGCCTTTCTCTATCGGTCTCAATTTTATTTCATAATGTTCACCTGCCCCCTTGTGTTGAGGCTGTGGTATTGCATCTATCAGCTCTTGCTCACGTTTCACATTTTTATCTTCCATCCTGTTTTTTTGTCTCCTTTCTTTCACCACAGGATGTCATCCAAGCTATCAAGGAGACTGCATTTGTCACATCAGACTACCCTGTTATTTTGTCCTTTGAAAATCATTGCAGGTATATCTTCAGTCAGTAAAAAGCTTAATGCACAATTATTTTTCTTGTGCGATGATGTGCAGAAATGTGATGTGCATATCCAGTACGTAAACACAATGCATTCTGTGTATCACTAGTAAACCACAGCAGTACAAGATGGCCAAGTACTGTGAGGAGACCTTTGGCGACTTCCTCCTCAAACAGCCTCTGGAGAACTACCCGGTGAATCCTCTCTTTCAGTAGCAGAGTGACTCTCAGCGTTTATTACAATTTGATGAAAGCCATAAATATTTAATGTAATTATATTCTCATGTGCAGATTGAAGCTGGACGTCCATTACCTTCTCCAACTGACCTGAAAAGGAAAATCCTCATCAAAAACAAACGTTTGAAACCGGAAGTTGAACAGAGTATGTACATAGCTGAGCCTGTACATTTCTTTTATGTATGCATCTATGAGGGGAAACCATTTTGTGTTAAACATGTGTATGTGTGTGTGCAACACAGAGCAGCTTGAAGCCTTTAAGAAACACATGGAAGCAGGAGAGACCAACACCCCTGCCATCATTATGGGGGAGGAAAATGAAGACGAGACAGAGAACGGTCAGCTGCCTGAAACTCTATATTTTTTTTATATGTAATATGTGAGTGTATCAGCACTCTTAGATCTGAGATGCCTGAGTTTATGCTGACAAGTACAAAACATGGCAAAAATGTTAAACAGTCCTTTTGTCTGTTTTCTGTGTATATGTGTACAGGAGAAAAAGAGGCTGAGGAGAAGGATTTAAATTCAGAGGCACCCAGCAGTCTGTCAGAAGCAACCAGTGAGAAAGAAGCCAACAGTGTTTCCCAGAGTAACGCTGTCAGCTCAAGGAAAGAAGAGGAACGTAGCAACAGCATCAAGAAGGTGGGCTGGCACTTTGAAGATTCCTAAAATATGTCTTGTCCCCCGTCCTTCTGTAGGACTTTGAAGAATTGCCTTAATGTTTGGGTCCTTTAATGTAAAATAGCTGAAAAAGTGGACAGTAATGTGGAGGTCAGTGGTATGGTAGGAGCATAGCATCTTCACCTTCAGCTATACAAACAAAAACCTCCTGTTTTTAAGTGACACGGAAATATAAAGACGAATGGAAAACGTTCAAGTTAAAATGTCAAAGAATATTTTTCAGCAGGGATAAAAGGCTGAAGCTGGCTGGGATCAAACCAGTCCATTCTAACCACTCAACCACTGGCTCACGTTATCTATGTGTCCAGGTACCTGATGATGAAGTGACAGAGATGTCTGAAGCTACTGAAGCAACAGATGCCACAGATATCTCCGAAGCATCTGACCAAGACAACAACAAGAAGGCAAGTACACACCTGCCTACTCTCACTTCTTAGTAAATAAGAAAAGTCAGCTGAGCAGTGATGCATAAGACTAATCTACATGTGCTTATAACACATCTGTGTAAATGTACCTGTGCTGTGCAGGGAGGAGAGGTGGCAGAAGACCTTGAAGAAGCTCTGATAGCTCAGTACACCTACGTGGGAGCCACCACTAACATCCACCCGTATCTCTCTGCCATGGTCAACTATGCACAGCCTGTCAAGTTCCAAAGCTTTGATGTGGCAGAGGGTGAGCCTCGAGTTCCTCCTCATTTAGTTTTATCTCTCAGCTGAGTAGTTTAATTCAGATGTTAGTTGTATCGTGTGTGTTGCTCTGTATAAAAGACACAAAAGACACTGTCACAATGAAGAGTACTGCTTTAATTGACTTCTTTTCACTCCTGTCTTCCAGAGAGGAATATCCACCATAACATGTCATCTTTCAATGAGTCAGTTGGCCTGGGTTACCTGAAGACTAATGCCATCGAGTTTGTCAAGTATCCTTTGAGCTGTTGTGAATTTATAGTCAGTTGCATCGGCTTTAAGTAAAACTTTTAAATTCAGACCACAGTAAGGAAAGTGTAGCTTGTTTTTTAGAAAATCTTAATTACCACCCTGTCTCAGCTAATCCAGAGAAACGTATACTGGATACTGTCCTATTTACTGGAGACTTAACAAGTTGTTTTCATTTACAAGGAAAACACTCTGGATGTTTTGTCAGGCCCATCATTAATGAGAGTTCATCTGTTCCACATAGAGCACATCTACACTGTGTTAGAGCACAGCTGCAATATGTAGTTTCTATAAAATCTGAGTTATACAGTTATACCATAGCAGATTGAGGTCATTTAAATGAGAGCTGAATGACAGGTCAGTGCTGATGTTTTCCGCCATGTTTGTTTCCGCTCTGCTCTCGGAAAAGAACTGGAGGCCTCTAGAGCCTCGTGTGCTTTTGGACTCTGTAGCTTGGCTTGACATTCACATACACTTTGCCTATCTCTCTCTAGTGGGACTGCTTGACCCAAGCTGTTCACACTAAAAATAGTCCGCCAGCCTGTTTGATACACACAAGCACTCAAATGCGCACACACACACACAAACACACATGTGCTGGAACACACATGCTCTCCCTCTTTTTTTCAAATTTTCCTGAGCGTCAGCACAGCTACAACAAGCGTCAGATGAGCCGTATCTACCCCAAAGGGGGTCGGGTGGACTCCAGTAATTACATGCCTCAGATCTTCTGGAACGCAGGCTGCCAGATGGTCTCGCTCAACTTCCAGACCCCAGGTACCACAGCATGCAACATGGGACCTCTGACCTCACACACACACACCCAGCATCTCCACATACTGTATATACATATATATTACAAACACACATGCATCTCACTGCAAGCCCCAAGTTTACCATCTGATCAAAGACAGAACCTCCGATCTCATTAAGTCACTTCATTCAGTAAATATTTTCTGCATGTGCTGTGTGGCTGAACATGGACCTACTAATCAGCACCACCATGTACCTGCACACATCCAGATATACACATGACAAGAACAACAATAAGAAAGGCATTTTTATTTGACAATGATCAAGTCTGGACAGCAGTGTGTGTTTTAAGGGTCAGCACATTTAATCACTTACTGTCAGTGTTTAGCGGTGCTGATAGCATGGCTTTTGTGGGGTTTTGAATATATGAACTGAATCCTGAAACTCCATTACACTGCGGGTGAGTGGAACGTTAAATTATTGACAGCAACAATTTCCCAGCAAATATTCAGTCGTAGAAAGGAAGTTCTATATGTCTTGAGTGAATTATCTAATTGTACAAATGTATCAGGCTTGATTTGGACGAACTTTCCATTTAGAAGATGTGCAGAGGTCTAATTGTTTATTGATTTTATTTATGAAGCTCCCACCCAGCCTGTTGAGAATGTTTGTTTAGTTCATTTTCAGCATCAGACTTATGCACTCATTTTCAAACTGTCGCTGCCACACACGTACGCACACACACAGTGAGTGATGCCTGTTGTAAAACAGCTGCTGCCCTATGTCCAGAGGCGAGAGGGGCTGGTCCATATGGTCTGCTGTGTGTGGGACATGTGCACAGCTGGAGGCAGCGAGTAAAGGTGGAGCTTCTGTGGGATACGTGGTTTGAAGGGAGGAAGACGAGAGATGTTAGGGAGAATGAAAAACATATCTTGCTTTCAGACAAGAAAGAAATCAACAAAACATCAACCCATTACGTGTAAATTGTTGTGAGTGCTAACTGCTTTGTTTTTATGCGATGTTAATTGTAAAACCTGTGTTGCAGTTACTAACTACCTCTTATTCTCACTGTTTCTGTCTCTCAGATCTGGCCATGCAGTTGAACCAGGGAAAGTTTGAGTACAACGGCTCCTGCGGGTGAGAAGAGCTTCTCACTCCTGTCCTTAGCTCATTCTCACCCCTCCCTTCTCCGCCCCTCTCTGAAGCTAATCAATTATAGCTTGTCACATCTCATTAGTGGTTGCCAGAAGCGACTGTAGCTACTATCTGCCCTAAGAGCCAATGAGTGCTTTGGAGAGGGTGGCTCCTCACCACTCGTCTCTCTCTGCAGTCATCTGTCTCTTCCTCCCTCCATCGTTGTCTCCGTCCCTCAGCTCTAATACAGTCCCTGAGGGCAGAGATTTTACTGCTAATGCGGGAAATATCATGTGAGGAGAGATCAGGGCTTTTGGAGACGACCATCATTACTAATGTTGCTCTGATGGCCTTCCTGTCTAGCACACACACAGAAAGTACCTTCTTATGCTGCATCTCAGTAGAAAAATTACTAGAAAAATGTAAAACAAAATCTGAAATGATATTACAAAACATGATCGTTCCATCATCTGGTCTAGCTGTGTGAGCATTTTAATCATATTCATCATTTCCTGTGCATGTGTGATTCAGGTACCTACTGAAGCCTGACTTTATGCGGCGGTCAGACAGGATGTTTGACCCTTTCTCAGAGACACCAGTGGATGGCGTCATCGCTGCTACCTGCAGTGTACAGGTTAGATCATGTAACACTTCACCCTTCTGGGAAAACTGTTCAAATCCATCAAACACAAGCAGCCTAACATGATTTTAGCATGAAGCTCATCCATTATGGTGAATACGATGCCCTGTTTACACAAGGGTCTCCTCTTCATTTAAGGTGTTCTCAGGACAGTTTCTCTCTGACAAGAAAATTGGCACCTATGTTGAGGTAGACATGTACGGGCTGCCGACCGACACCATTCGGAAGGAGTTCCGCACACGCATGGTGATGAACAATGGACTGAACCCTGCATACAACGAGGAGCCCTTCGTTTTCAGAAAGGTAGTGAGAAGATTCACATTCTGCATTGCAATAGTCTGAGGAACCAGATGGAAAAAAAAGTGAGGATTTGGGTTGAAAGAAAGATCTCAGTGAAAATAGGAGCTAATCGTCCTTGAGAAAAGACAAAACATAAGGTAGCAGTAGTAGCAAGAGGGTTTTTTTTTAATCTAGAGGCCAACAAAGAATACACTAACTGCTGGTGATTTGGAATACGCTCTAAATAAATCAAGAAAATCGAACGAGAACAGGCAATCTACAATCAGTTGTGTTTTGGAAAAGAAGAAAGGAACCAGAGAAAGGACAAACAAAAAAAAAAAACAAAGTGGAGGAGAAAAATAAAGGAAGAATGAAAGAGATTGGAGAGAGAAACGTGTAATAGTGCTGCTCTCAGCAGAATAAGAAGTCTCTCAGCCATGACTGTGACTCCAGCTTCCTAACACACACCATCAATCACAGCCTGCCGCAGTGCTGCTCTGCTCACACACACGCACGCATAAGCTTACACGGTGCTATCTAAGAGGGGCATCATGAGCAGAGCTGCTGGCAAGACTTACACGCAAATGCCCTCAAATACTGCCACACTTACTGCATGCATACATACCACTATCAAGATGACTCAGAGCGAACAATAGACATCAGCAGAACTCACACACGGCACATCAGCACACGCTGCGCTGCTACCCATTCATCTCCAGTGAGTATTCTTCAGTCTTATCTCTTACCTTCCCCTTCGTCTTTATATTAATCTCCTCCTCTCTCTGTTCACTTATCTCCACACGCACGGCCAGTTAAGATTCTCACTGCTTCTCCAAAGGGAGTGCACACATAAGCGCATCTACAAGTTACACATACATACATATATACACAAGATATACTCCACTCCCTGGATGCGCACTAGCTGCGGAGATGGCCTTGTCAGTGGTCAGATATGCTGTGTGTTGCTCTGCTATCATACCTTTTCCTCTATCACACAGTGACTGTCCCCTGATAATGTCCCCTGCAGTTTCATCCTTGACCTTCCCCTTCAATGATGCTGTTTCTACTTTAGCTAAAAAAGAAGCCATTTTGCTGCAATGTCTTACTGATAGTTTACCTTTTTTTCATACCAGAATAAATTAAGTAGACTTCCCACAATTTCCCAGGACTGAAGACTAACTTCTGTGACTTTTCTTTCCTGTCCTTCGGTCCCCACACTTTTTGGCCTCCTTTGTCCCTCACTTCAACTTTTTTTTCTGATAAATTCTGGTACCTTCTCCCTGTCTCCTCCCTTTTCACTTCATCCCTCCCTTGTAGGTGATCTTACCGGATCTGGCAGTGTTGCGCATTGGAGTCTACGACGACAACAACAAGCTGATTGGGCAGCGCCTCCTGCCTTTAGACGGCCTACAGGCTGGCTACCGTCATATCTCTCTGAGGAACGAAGGCAACAAACCCCTGTCGTTGCCCACCATCTTCTGCCAAATCATCCTCAAGACCTACGTGCCCGACGGCTTTGGAGGTGAGGGGAGCAGAAACGCACACACACACAGCTTTATATTTACTGCCGAATGTTCTGTAATGTCTAGAAAAGAGAATAACAGGTTTATTTTTTACTGACATGCTTAATTTTACTGCTCTCAGATTATTTATTTCTGATAATAAAGTGGCTTCTGTAGCCTCGAGGCAGAGGAGAGGAAAAAAGAAAGCAACTCTCTCCCGCTCACTTGTTTTCTGCCTTGGTTTAACATTGACTGTAATGGCATGGTGCAAATGATGATGACAGTGAATCTGCAGTTATAGACAGTTTAAAACCAGCACAAGAATACAAATGAGCAGGACAATTGGAGTTGCCATTAAATAAAGCCAAGGGGCCTACGCTGAGGAACCATTACTGTAACCATTAGCTTTCTTCTGGAAGATCTGTTGGCCCAAAATCACTTCCCCAGCAGACACATAGCTCTGTAGGGAGAGCTAGTCCGTCCTTTAGTAACACTTATTTAAGCAAGAAGGGGAGTCAGATGGAGATGTTTCATACAAAGTTGGAACTGAATGATACGTTTTAGTGTTGACTTCTCCACTGTAGCTTTAAATTCAACCCACTGGGCTTATTGCTTTTTCCTTTAATGTACGACTCAATCTTGTGATGTTACAGCGATCGTGGATGCTCTATCGGACCCAAAGAAGTTTTTGACCATAGCAGAAAAGAGGGCTGACCAGATGAAGGCACTGGGCATTGACACGGTATGGATGACAAACACTCTGTATTACAATAGTAGATCGATAAACAGTGCTGGATTACAGGTCAGTCAGTGGTTATATTTACGTGGACAATATTTCTTCAACCCAAGCGATCTCTGATCAGAATTATCACTGACTGTTTATTTGGATGCTAAATAAAATTAAAATTATTAAAACTATAACATTTTTGACACACACACACACACAGTCAGTCATTCAGTTACGGCCATTTTCCTCCAACTTTTTCAACATCCAATTGGTATGTACACACTCATTGAAACATTCAGTTTAATTGTATTGGCCCAGTCTGTTCTCATTGAGGTGGTTACATTAAGCATTTGTGTTTTGAATGAGCTGTTGTTCTGATTATTAATGAAATACTGCTGTAAATGTCGTAGTGTTAACTCTGTATGCATAGAAAGCTTCTTTCATACAATAAAACAAATTAAATCCATTCTCTCTCTGTTGTAGAATGACATAGCAGATGTTCCTAGTGGAAGCTCAAAAAACGACAAAAAGGGAAAGGGGAAAGGAGACACAGTGAAAGCCAGTGTGACGCCACAAGCCAGTTCAGACATGGCCCAGACCTCCAACTCTGCTCAAAATAACACAACAGAGACTAAGAAGGGTATTTACAGAATTCAATAAAAAAATGTTATGCATGCTGTACATACACTATGTTAACGCAGCTGAATGTCTTTTTTTTGCTGATGTTTTAGATAATGCACTTGTGCCTAATGTCAGCATTGAAGACTTAAAACAAATGAAGGTTGGTATTTTAACTCCTGACTCTCCATTAGCAAGGCAGTCTGTATTTCAGTCTGTAAAGATGGATGTGGAAGGATTAGCAAGTAGCCCACAGTGATTGTCAGGGTTTCATGCTTGGACTAAAAAGTACCAACTACTCTGTGTCACTACTTGTCTCACGATGCCTAACTTACATTGAGTTAATTGAAGTAACTACTGTACTATATGTATGCAGAAAACACCTCTAGCCAGCTCTTTTCTGGATAGTCTGGATATATTCAAGTCCTCTTGTCAAAATGACTGTACAAGATATCTAAACATGTACCTTTCCCTCTGCAGACCTACCTTAAACTGATTAAAAAGCAACAGAAGGAGCTCAACACTTTAAAGAAAAAACACTCAAAGGTGGGTGCGAGCTTGTCTGTTGGTAATGCAAAGAGGCTGCTGCTTATGCTCGACAGTCAATGATGCTCAGAGGGACAGAAACAGAGCGAGGGAGGGCGGTTGCACCTTTCATCTTCAACAGACCACTACTTCATCATTATATACGCATGCACACACACTCACACAGAAACACATCTGTCTGTTGCAAACACACATAGATGCAGCCACTGAATCCATGTTTGAAAGAAATTAGACTTGCTAAAGTTCCTTTTCCTTTGACCAGAGATCACCATAGAGACAACGGTGGGTGCTGGCTCATTCATAGAGGTTAATTAATTATCACAGCATTAAGTCCTATTGTGCTGCACATGTATATTAATACCATCCAGACCCATCTGTTGACTGAATAAAAATGGCTGCTGGCTCATTACTCAGTGTAGACAAATCATCATATGAATGTATTTGAATTACACAGTTGTGTATTGCTGTTGCCTGTTTCACTAATTTCAAAATTAGTTTTAGGTTTTAAAGATTGGCTTTAAAATTGCAGTTGTACAGTATCAATAAATACTTAAATAATACATGTTTTTTTTCTAATAGGATCAAAATGTAATGCAGAAAGCCCACTGCACCCAGGTGGATAAGATGGTGTCGCAGCACGACAAGGAGAAGACAACCGTGGAGAAACTACTAGAGAAAGCCATTAAGAAACGAGGGTAAGTGGAAATAAAAGGAAAACCAAACATGTTAAAGTCACTAACTTTTACACCTTCAAAGAGGATACACTTTTTTTTTGAGTTGCATTATACTGCAACTGCATTATAGAAGTTCTTTATTTCTGACGCAGTGTTAGGTCTGTATTTGCATTTGGGTTTTGCCCTTAGACTTTTCCATGTAAAAGACTCCAGCATGGTTCTGTGTTAATACTTTGTTACTTTATTGGTGCTATGCAGTGGCCTGGTGTAGCCAGACTCATATTCTCAAAATTCTCAGAATATGAGTCTGGTAACACGTCATTTTGATTCTATTATGGGGCGATTTTCAACCAATACAGAGAAAAAAAATACCCGTTTTGTTGATAACAAATTCAGATCCACGGCACTCAGATGATGTGAATGACTATGCTGCTGTCCATCACAACATATAGCCCAGCCCAAATGATTTGGCAGATGTTTGCCAGAGCGTAGTCACTTCTTAATGGAGCGACTCTAGATCTTTATCGTATATGCCCCAGACAGGAAGTTGGGCTTCCGGCTACTTACACGGAGCTTTCCATGGAAAAGACTAGAGAAAGGATTTCTTTCCAGTGGAGTGAAATCAAAATTTAATATGTAGACAAAGTCTGTGCCTCTCTCGTTTGTAAACTCTCCTCTGGATGTTTCCTTTCTGGTTCAAGACAGCCTTTCCACCAATTAGCATTTGATTCACTGCACACAAGCATGTCTCTGTAGCCTCTTCATTGGTTGAATTCTCATAATCCTTCACTGTGTGTAGACCGACAGCTACTCAGAAAGACACCAAAGCAGAGCCATAAGTCAACCTTAAGACATTCCTCTTAAAAATACTTTTTTTTCTTATGACATGAAAGCACATTGCAGACATTGGCTTTGACCGTCACATTTGATTTCCTTACAGGGAAAACAACTGCCAAGAGCTGAAAAAAGAGACAGAGGATAAAATCCAAACACTAATCGCTGATCATAAAGCCAAGGTAACACAAAAGGAACATGGTTTTCTCTTATGTTATAGCTGTGAGGATGACTATGAATAACTGACCAAGGTGTGAATGTATGCTGTGTGTCTGCAGGTAAAGGACATCACAGCACAGCACACTAAAGAGTGGTCAGAGCTGATCAGCAGTCACAGCAGCGAGGAACAGGAGATGAAGGACAGCCATGTCACCCAGCAGTGTGAACACCTCAAGAAGCTGCTGACCTCTGTCCAGGAGCAGCAGACCATGCAGCTCAAACTCATACATGAACGGTGAGAGGCCAATCCTACACCCACTACTGGAGGGGCAGAAATACAGATTTGTACTACTAAACTGGAGCCTTGGTTGGCATAATGCTGCTTGAGAATCATGTGTTGCTGTTGTTGGAAGTGTCCTTCATGTGGCTGCTTGTTCTACAATTTAGGCAGAGCAAAGAGATGCGTGCCAACCAGGCCAAAATGTCCATGGAAAACAGTAAAGCCATCAGCCAGGACAAGACTATCAAAAACAAGGCTGAGAGAGAGAGGTAAGTCCCATGTATATGATGTGATTATTCAGTAGTTGAGTTGGCTGTTAAATGTTTAATTATTGTTGACTAATGTGATTGTCTTGTACCTTTCATAAGGAGAGTGCGGGAGTTAAACAGCAGCAACACCAAAAAGTTCCTGGATGAGAGGAAGAGGGTAGGTTTTACAATTCATTTGTATTACTCAGATAAAAAATATACAAAGCATTCTCATTTTTTGCCTATACATGCACTATTGGCATGCAGATGTTTTGAATGCTGATGATGGTAGTTGAATTTTACAGAAATTTCTTGTCTAACCAAACATAATCTTCTTTGTATTGATTTAGTTTTGCATTTTTGACAGCAGTGGTCCAGAGAGTAATATCAGTATCATAGAAGTTAGCAATTATGTCTAGTATTAGACACTAACTGGATAGTGTTTGTCTTGGTATGTCCGCAGTTGGCCATGAAGCATCAGAAGGAGATGGAACAGCTGGAGAAAAACCAGAGAGAACAGTTGGAGAAACTGGAGAAGTTCAATGAGCAGGTATTCCACTAAATATGAACTTCAGAGTCAGATACACTGCAGCTTTTAGAGGAAAATAACAGGGTCATGGTTCTCCGTCTGAACTGCTAAAATGTTTAACATTTAAGCATTTATTAGACCCACTTCCTGCACAACTGACAGCATCCCATCTTACTCTACTTTGTCAGTGTGATTGATGAAACTAGGCTGGGGAATAGTGCAGTTCTCTGAATGATTCCATCTTTAGATAATGACTGCAGTTTGTATCACTTGGTGATGTAAACTGTAATTAGTTTTTGCAGGACATCTCAAGGGACTCTGAAGAATAAATACAAAGTTCATATTTGAATTCATATCAGTTCCTTTCTTCTTATAGTTGCATAGCTCTGCACATTTAAAGCCTACAAGTCAAATAGTAAAGGTTTGTCTGTGAACACCACGTGTCCCCATCTTTGCATTTTACTTTACCATCTGTCATAGTACCTGTACATGTCTTACATGTATGTACATTTTCATTAGTTTTTAATATGATTTGCTTCTTCCGGCACAGCTTTTGAAATCACACCATGCAAACAAACAGGTTCAAGGTAGGCATCTCCATCTCCCTCTACATCTGGTACCACCTTTCTGTCAGTGCATCACTCATGTTTTCGTCCATGTCTTTGACCTCTTAGTCATGTTTTCATCACCTCAGTTTTCTGCTGACTGGTCTACTGCTTAGTTTACCACTATAATGAGCATTTAAAGTGACTCATCACTGAATAAAGCAAGCAAATGTTACGCTGTCTTTTTACACCATTACAGTTTGAAGAAGAAAGTAATTGTTTCCACTGTATTGTTTCATTTCCACTCCCACATTCTCAGCCTGCAGCTCTGGTTTCAGGAGTGCCAACTAGCAGCTTGAGTCATTTATCAGCATGACTCACCAGCTATTACTAAGCAAAAACAGCCAGCTCCAAACCTGCCCCACTGTGCTTTCACTCCAACTCATTGGCTTTCATAGTATGTAGTAGTATATGATATTTTGTGGCAACTATCACTCTGAGCGTGTGGTTGATATTACCTGCTTAAGTATTCAATTCACTAGAGAATTAGACACAGATGTTGTCTCTTCGTAATAAAGCATTCAAACTTCATGTACATTTAGCATGAGTTTCAGTTGTGCTTGTGAGTTTGACTCTCTTCCATCTCCTCGAAGGCCAAGGACATGCAGCAGATGGTGAAGTTGGAGGAGGAGATGGACCGCAGACCTGCCACGGTGGTGTGAGCGACTGAGACCGAGACACAAACGCATACACTTACACTCGTATACACAGAAACACTCCACCACAGGACGCCCTGTACAATCCAGAGAAGAGCCCCTGCCTACATCTCTGTCTGTCTCACTATTATTCATGTTATGTTCACTCACAAATGCAAAGTAGCGTAGCTCTCCTCACTCCTTTCCTCCTTGCGTTCTCTGCACCTTTATCCCACCCACCCACTAACTTGATACCACTGAGCCATTGGTGCTTGTCACTGTTTGACAGGGGGCTTAACCACTTAAAGAGACAGGAAATTACCTCAGAGATGAAGCAACACGGAGTCAAACGCATCCCCTCCTCCACTGTACGTAGATCTAAACTGTCACTTTCAATGTTCTCTGCATTTTATGGGCAACAAAAGCTGCAGCTATTGGTGGATCCAAGCACACATACACACGTTCAGATAAAGAGATTTGTTCCCTTTTTGACTTTTTATTTAAAACAGTACCCAGTTAATCACTCAGTGTGTAAGAGGGGAGAAGAGTATGTATAAGATTTAGTGTTGTCTCAGCACAAATGAATAAACTTTGTGAAATACACTGTACGCTACACACCAGTCCTGTCCTGAGCACTTTGTATGTGATAGGCCGTCAAAAAAACGTGGAAAATGTAGCGGTGCACTACTGTAGAATTTCTGTTTTTCAGTAAGAATGTATTTTAAAAATATATAAAATCACTGTATGAAAGAGTGGCAAAACACCCTTTTTTGATTGTCCCAACAATGTTACAGTCAGTCAGAATACTATAAAGGGATCACAAGGACGTTGACTTTGATTGTTACAGCCAACGTCTCAGTTAAATTTAGTTTTAATTACGAGGAGAAAAAAACCCCCAAGAGACGGTGTATTCACTGTTTCCTCTGAAGATTACACACTTGGTTTGTAATAGATTATTATCAGTTTCCATGATTCAGGATTCAAACTGCAAAACTATCAAGACTTCCAAATTGAAACTCCAAATTATGTGGACTATGCAAAAAAGATAGGTTTAAGGTTCTCAACTTTGCTGTAATAGTAACTAAAAAAATACGTGAAAATATTACAGTTAAATTTTTTTTTTGTACTGTGACAACCAGAGGCAATAACATTTAGTAGGTACCTACGTGAAAATCTGATCAACTGGACATCTACTAGTAAGTCAAAGTGAGATTTAAATGTATTCGGCATTGAGAGGTCATACACTTAAAACTCTTGAGAGCCAAATCTGTACTAAACTTTTTTTAATTGACAGAAGCTGAACCCATCTCTTCAGTAATACACTCATTAAGGCACTGTTGAAGTTAAGTGCTCCCTTAATAGGTTCTTGACTGCACCTTAGCAACCTCAGCTTGTAATCCTGCCTGTTCAGTTTTGGTCAGAGAGGGGAGATCAGACTGAATAATTACAGCAGATCTCTAACAAAAGAATTCTGAGACATGGCTTCTGCACGGTATACACACCAAGGATTTCACAGAACACTCATGTCACTATGTGTCCCTCTAAATGTTACAGGCCTTCAGATGGTTTGAAGAAGCATTGTCAGTGCTGGACAAAATCCAGCGTGGATGATGACAAAGATTGACCAAAAAGTCATATTAATGAAGTCAAAAACATGGGGATAAAAGCACCTGTTGGTATTTTGGCCTTTTTAAAAATACTTCTTTTCTGTTTTTGTTTTCTGCTGTATTACATGTAAAGGGTAGACGGGGTGTTCTTGTATATACTGAAATGTATGTAGTTTACTTTTTGACCAGTTGTGTTCTGTCATCAAGGGCTTGGGGATAGAGAGGGTCTTGTTGGATTTTGGGGAAAGATATTTATCAACCACTGGGGTTTTTCTTGTTTATTCATTGCTTTTCTGTTCTCCAGTCTGCCCTTACTGCACCACACAACACAATATAAAGATCTCACCACATATCTAGTGCAGAGATAAATGAGTAAAAGTGCTTTTAAATTTATTCCATTGCTTTAAAATGTGCCACTCAGTGTCTGTTAGGACGTTTAAATTATTTTATGAATGATAAAATGCCAAATTAAGGGGTTATTTATATGAAGGTATATATAAATAAATGAATATATATTATATATATTAGATAACGTGTAGTTTAAGATTATTCTGTTAGAGGCTTTTTTGCACTAGTTGAATGTTTCTGTTGTGTGATTACATGTATTGGCTCTTGGGTTTGTCAGAAAAAGCAGATTATTTTTGCAGAGCAACATCACTGATTTCATTTCCTCGGTTTCTACTGTATCTCCTCTTTGTTTTCTATTTGAATTGTAGCTTGTCAACAGACATTCTGTGCGTGTTTTTGTATTTATATTGTACTGTTGGACTTATAGCAATGAAAATACTGTTGTTATCCAGCTCCTTTAATACTGTTTTATAGTATGTGTATCAATAAATCCAGGTGTAAAACGGGAAATGATTATGTGGCTCATTTGTGTTTCTTCCAACATCATTATCTTATTTCTCAGACTGTGGTTGACTTGTGGCTGAGCTTTGTTAAATTAGGGGAAATCATGGCATGACATTTTCAATTAAAAAAAGGGTGAGATTTCATTAGTTGGGATACTGAAATGTCAACTAGGTATTTAAAAAAGTGCTTGCATTGTTTTGTACTTTAACAGTAATGTCTTTGGAAATGTTCCATATCTTCTGAGATTTGATCCCTGGGGCCTAAGTATGATTTATTGTAAACAAGGAGAACACACACACACACACACCCCACGCACTTATTTTCCAAACAATGGCCACTGCTGTCTCATCACATTCAACAAGTGCGGGATGAATTCATATTCCAGATCCCCCCTTGGACACAGGCAGCTCTTTGTTGTTATTATAAGCAAAGCAGCCGATTTCCATTAGAAAGGTGAACAAAGCGCCGTAATTTAGTTTGCGTTGCCCGGCAACACTGTAGTTCCCCTTACAGTATAAAACAAGGATGTAGGGTTTGTTCGCCAGCACTTGTTCCGAGGGTTTTCAAACCTGCTCCAGCTAACAGAGAAAGATGAGTATTCTAGGATAAATTCATGAGCCATTTCAGAGACATGCTCAAACCTCCAGGGAAGTCTAACGGTCGAACAGGCACCAGGATCCTCCTGGAGGCGATGTCCAAGGATAAAGTCCACCTGGCCAGGTTTGTTCTGGACGCACTGGATGGGGAAATCGTGGACTCCAAAACGGAGGACGCACAGACTCCTCTCATCTCTTCTGTGCTGTTACCTGATGGCCAGACTCGGTGTAAGTTTGTAGAGCTTCTGCTGCAGAGAGGGGCCAGTGTCAACTGTCAGGACGTGAATGGGCGCACCGCGCTCAGTTACGCCTGTGAGAAAGGATACCTGGATGCTGTGAAGATTCTGGTCCGAAACAACGCGGACCCGGAGATTGTGGACTCTTGGGGAAACACCGGGCTGATGTACGCCGCAGTAGCAGGTCACTCCCCCGTTGTCGAGTTTTTGGTGCGAGCTTTCAAGAGGCTGGGTCTTCAGATAGACAGGCAAAATAAAGTTGGAAACTCTGCTATCGGGGTGGCAAAGTTTCTGGGCCACACGGAGTGCATTTCTGCGCTCACTAACAACTCCAAGAAGGGCCGCGAGGCTCCCAGGACGGAGGACGGAGGCGCTCAGGGAAATGCGCAGTCGCCAGCCAGTTTGGAAAATGAGTTTGAGAAAAAAGTTGGGCATTTAGTGGATAAACTTGAAGTCATCCGACCGTGTGACCATGCACGCTGCGCACTGCTTCAAAATTGCACCTGGCAAACAAGACCTCGGTTGAAGCAGAGCCGGTTGCCTTCGATGGACTCTATAGAGGAGTTTGAACGGGAGAATGATGCTTCCTCTGCACCACAGGATCTGGTCTCATCTAGAGTGCCAAACCCTGATCCTATTCCGCTGACTTACAACCATCTTCCCAACTCTAAGCATCTAAAACCCCGACAAAGGCTGAGCGTCTCTGGTGATCACCTCCCCCCTCTTACACAGAGCGGTGAGGTCCAGAAATCTATTTTCTGCTCACCCAGGCCCAGCAGAAACACACACAATCTCAGCGCGCCCTCTGCCCTGGGCATCTTGCTGACTCCCATTCTTACCAACAAAAGTGAGAACGAGTTTGGAACCGAAAGATCGAAAGTGTTAGACTTTGGTGCGCAAAGATTTCACGATAGCTATTATAAGAAAAGATGTAGTTTACCGACTAGCATGCTCAGCCCCACACCTCCGGAGCGCACTCTGGTGCCTTTGCGTACATCCAGAACCGTGAGGATGCGTGAAGCGTCTCCCAGCAAGACTGAACCTCTTCAGTTTAACCCACCGGCTGGCCCCTCTGCAGCCACAACGTTCTCAGTGTTAAGCAACAAACTCTTACGCAGATTTACCTCCCCCGAATTTAAAAAGGACACGAAAGAGCTGGGACAGGATCCGGTACTGATTTCAGGGCGGATTCCGCGATCAGAAACTTTTCCCCAGAGCATGAAACATCCCCAAGTCGACAGTAAACCCAGCATCGACAGCATCAGCTCCGTGAAATGCGAGTTTGATTTTCATTTCAGACAACAAAACTCATAAAAGCCAGGATGGGCCGTGCGTAAAACCAGTCCAATACAACTTCACAAAGAGATAATATTTTAGACTCGTTCGCGCTCTGTCTCATTCCATCTTAAATGTGCTTTTCGTGGTCCCCATTGACCTTTAAACCTCCCTGTGTGCAAGTGACCAGATCATCCAGAAAATATCCATCGCTATGTGCGTAGATGAGGACCTAACAGTTTCATGCTGCAGCTACAAGACTAAACGCAATGTGTAACTTTGGTTTCACTATATATGGTCGCTTCTATGTTCAACGGCATTTGCCACTCCTTTTGGGGTGGGTGGGCTGATCATGGATGGAGAGGTGATGCGCAAGTAATGATTTAATATTATCTATCGCATTTATGTGTGATGTGCAATGTAAAAAGGTTTTGCGTGTCTGTATCTTTAAACACAACAGCCTATTCTATTGGTCTGCATCTTCAGTTACTTTAAAAGTCGATAACAGCGAATAAAATCTGAACTGAAGATGATGTCCTGTGTTGGATGAGTGTGTGTGGGAGAAAGGTACTCAAGCAGATGACATCAGTGTGCAGCATTTGCAGTACATTTTAAAGGGGTCACTGTGTCAGTCTGCAGGTTAGTTGATCTAAAACCTCAGTAAGTGCTGACTTTGGTTTGATCTTGAAACAAACATGCACTTGTGCTTCCAGCGCCAGCTTCACTTCAGTCACAACTTCTAAAGACGTTTTCTTGTATGTTGACTCAGGTACAAAGATATCTTTACCCAACACAACAAATTCATAAGTAAAAGTAGGAACTATACTTTAATTTACATTCATGTACCACAGGATGAAGCGTTTATTTTAAGCTCGGTGTGAGATTACGTGTTTTAAAGCTTTCCCTCGCACACACTCAGCTGCAGCCTTGCAGAAGTGGAGTTTGAGAGAGGGAGGGAGGAGTTGTCGGCGGTTCCCTCCAGACATACATCATTTCAGCCCAACCTGCAGCTGCGACCACAGAGATGGAGACTACAGCATTGCGGGGATAACAGAACCTACGTGTCGAGTCCTCCATACAGGGGATCAGTTCAGTTACCTGACTTTTTCTTTAGTCATTAGTGATAATATGCGCAGAAGGAGCCCAATCTTGCAGCTGTCACTGCGTTAAAACCTGTCAACCTTGAAGGCGGAGGTCGGTTCGGACAGACAGAACTCCTGTGTGCCGGCTGCTCTTGCAGCGCAATCCGGATCTCACGTCCAACCTGGAGACATATTTTGCTGCATTCACGATGATCTGAGCGTGACTTCTTGTCGCTGAGTAGAGGCAATCCCCTCCCTCTCTTCCCTTTCTTTCTCTCCCGAATTTCCTCCCTGTCTTTCTGTCTCCTTTTTCTTTTGCTGGATTGAACACAAGCTGTCCAGTCACTTAGTCCCTTTTTTCAGCACCGGGGAAGCCGATAGAGATGATACGACTCAGTTTCAGCACCACGGAGAGCGCCCGACTTTTGCTGCTATGTGTGTTCGGTAAGAGAGAGAGAGTGTGTATGTGAAGTGTCGTGACTCCTTACTGCAGTGTGTATACGTGTACGGGCGTGCGCGTGTGTGCATCTACTGCGAGTGCCTAGGCATTGTGTGTGTGTGTGTGTGTGTGTGTGTCGAGTTTCATTTTCCATGAGTTGGCATATTCCCTGATTTCTCCTCATGAAACATTAAAGTCGTTCACCATGATCAGAGTTCGTAGATCACTTTCTGCTGCTGTTCATTCTGCAGTCAGCGCCGTTTCCCCTGATACTGCAGATTTTACTCTCCAGTGTTTTCACCTGATTTTGACTTTGCCTTAAGGAACAGAGGTGATATGAGTGGTCTAAAGACGCGAGAGGCCTTCAGCTAAACTCTTAATTGGTCCCGTACGTGGCTGGTTCTGCTGATTCTGCATGTTTTGGCGGTGTGTCTGTGTGAGAGCCTTCACCTTGGACTTTTCATCTCACATCCTGTTCCTGTCTGTTGTCAGGTGTACTGGCGCTGTCCGCGGTGTCGGCGGAGCAGGAGGGGGAGAACCTGTCCGGTCTCTCCAACAACCCAGACAAAGCCATCTTCGCGGTCCGGGAGAACGGTACAACATGCCTGATGGTGGAGTTCGCCGTGAAATTCCTTGTGCCATATGACGTGCTGGCGCTCAACGGGATAGACGTAAGGAATCCCCGGTGCATTTTAATACATGCGATGCTTTAAAATGAAATTCGGCTGCGTAAAATTGGACAAGACTTACATTGGACCAAATCGCTGTGCGTAAAACGGACTGAAGCCGTGCAAAACGAGAGTTTAAAATTTTAATTATTTATTAAACTATTTAAACACCTTTCTTAAATAAACATCTTATTAAGAAAAGACGTCTTCTTCAAATCGAATACTTTAAATCTGAGGCTACAATTTGTGGTGGTGCGTAAACCACTGACGTTCCATTATGATAAAAATAAACGATACAAAACGGTAAAACATGTTCCTTATCAAACTTTTCTTATTAATTAAATCGGACAGCCAGCTGTTATGAACTGCAAGAGTAGTTTTAAAACTATTTCGTATTATCCATTGGTATTATATATTTGGTTACACTGTACGCTTACGCGTAAAAATCGTGGCGTGCCGCAAAAAGCTGCTTCCTTTTACAATCCAGTCATTAATCTGTCAACTTTTCCCACATTGCTGATTTTTTTTGTAGCTGATCACAGAGCAGGCGTCGTTCACTCTGCCCCGTAGTGCAGAAATCGAGGGGAAATGTGGGAGCATGGAGTCAGAGATCCACATCTCCTGGAAGAACAACGCCTACACGCTCCGCATCTACTTCTCTAAGGTGGGCGAGTAATCCGAAATAGTGCAAATTTAGTATTATTATCTGCAATCAAATTCACTGAATTCTCTGGGAATATCACAAAGTCATATTTTTACACAAGGAAATGTAGTCTGCGGTGTGTCAAGTATATTTCAAATCCTGACATTTTACCTTCGATGCTATTATATAAACCGTCGAATTTCCTTTATTGTCCAGACTTACAGGAAGCATTTATGTTGAAAGAATTACTACAGTCATGGAAAAAAAATGTAAACATTTTCCAAAAATGTCAACGGGAGTGTAGGCCGACGCGCCCTCTCCATGCCGGGACAGTCTGGTTTTACGGTTAGTGTCTCTCTGCGTGTTGCAGGAGTTCCGTGACAAGGACATTGAAGTGTGGAAGATCAGCAAGGTCCAGTTTGTCTACGACACCTCGGAGACATCGCATTTCATGAACGCATACAACCGTGAGTCTCCCGCTGAGACTGTGTACAGTAGCTACTCAGCACATTTCCATCCCGCCTGCTTTGAACGCAACTTGTCCTGTTCATTTCACATCAGCCTTCAGCTGGAATCAGAGGGATGATTCATGCAGAGCTTTACGAGATTCGCCCACCAATGATCTCACAGTTTTAAGCAAAATTTTTTATAGGTTTTAGATTTTTATCCATGTGCCTTTTGGCTTCAGTTATGTGTACTATTTATCAATTTATTAATTTATTGCGGTGGATGTTTTCTATCATTTAGTTATTTCTATTTAACATAGACTAAATTGTAGCCTCCCATAAATTATTACACAATTACATACAGCCACACACAAGCACCTTCACATCACAATTCAGTCAGAACCACCCTCTTCCTTTCTATACAGCGGGGAAGCACACAGCCAGCACCCACCGCCTGTCGGCCCTGGTGACCCCAGCCGGGCACTCTTTTGTGTGCACAGCACAGCAGACCTTGACCCTCATCTCCAGTGACCACCAGAAGCCCATCACCGTCTCCATGTATGACATTCAGATCCAGCCCTTTGACATCGCCTCTGACTTCATGTTCAGTGAACGTAAGAGCAACAACAGAAGACGCCTTTCTGAGCACTGCCATAAAAAACTGACCAATCTTTCCCTCACACAGCCACATTTTCCCGGTCGCACTCTATACATAAGATGATGATAATGAGAAATCCTGGGGACGAGGCTGTCAACTCTCTCTTTGTGACACACACAGCTCTCTTGGGGGGTTATTGCTGCAGTATAAGGAGTACATAAGGCTGCGAAGAGGAAGACAGGGTGACAAATGCAGCAATGCAGAGAGTGAGACACAAAGAGAAGGGGTGGGGGTCATTAGGACTTTATGAGTGTAGTCATATCTCCCTGAATACAGCTTTTATAGACACACTCAACGTACCTGGAAGTCCAATCACCTTGGAAGAATCATTCGCCATGAGCTGCTGTAGACTAGGCTGTACTATGCTCCTCTGCATTCCTCCTAGTGTGTATTATTGCTGTCCACTGGGAGAAAAGCCTTCACACTATACAGTACATATGCAGCCAGCTCTGAATTAGGAGTCCTATTTCTCCCAATATGTTGTGCATACTAATCTGCATTAAACTGAGCACAGATAAAAATGCTGTTTACAGAATATCTGTGTGTAATCTGTGCCATTTAGCAAATATAAGCTGAAAAAACAAACACAAAAAGTCTACTGCCACTTTTCCACACACATAAGGAATGCATTAGCACCAGCAGCTGAAAGCAATTTGAGGAAACATGCGTGGGGCCACATTCAAATATATGCAAATATATGTATTGCATGAGGAAAAAAACACCAAAACATTTTATACGTGTAACATAAACTTTAACAATTCACTTAGTAACATATCAGTTTATCTGGAGTCACTAAATTAAATGGAAAATTAATCAACAACTATACGACTTAGCGATATTTCACATCTCACATTAAACTGAATATATTTAAGTTTTGGAGTTTTGACCAAGCAAAACAAATATGAAAATCTGTAGACAACCCCTACAGGCTACAGGAAATAAACTGAGGAAAGGAAACAAATATTACAATACGGAAAGATAATTATCAGCCTGATAAAACTTTATTTCAGAATAAATCTACACACTATCTTAGGCCTTTAGGCACCTTTGTCAGTCATGTTCAGTCACCTGTGCACGCTGACTGTGTTTATCATTCCACTTTTCACAGCTTACAAGTGCATCACCGACCAGCGGGAGCGCCTAGAGGAGACCCTCCCCCTCGTTCTGGGTTTCATTTTGGGCCTAATAATTGTCATCACACTCACGGTCTACCACTTCCACCTCAAGCTGACAGCGACTCAGCCCCAGCTTCCCAGAGATCGCTCCATGTACAAGAACATGTAGTGAGCAGCGGCGACGGCTCCCTCGGCCCTCTCCAAAACTAACCTGATAAAAGACTGCTCAATGTTGCGGGCCTCTAACACCAGAGAGGATTGTGCCCTGCGCTGGACTGAATCCCTGATTGACAAATGTGTGTAGCCTGTGCTGTACTGCCCACTGGAATTCCTGAACAGCTAAAACACAAGTTAATGGGACAGCTTGGGGCCTAGCATGGATGCAGTTGGAGGGTAAACCCACCAAAACCTACATTACCTGCTGAAATGAATCTTATTGCCCTAAATAGTCTGCATTAAAGTGTTTAGAATTTTAATGAAAATAATATGAAAAGATTTCTGTTCGGGTTAGTCTTCTGAAAATTTCTAATTTACCTGTTTTTCCCCATAAATCCACCTGAACCAGTTTATCAAACTTGTCTCTGAAAGAAATTTCTGAAAACCCTGAGCTTCTGCTTTCACTTGCCAACATTTTGCCGTCTACTCCCCTCTGCCTCTCTTTCTCTCAGAAATTGCTGCTGAAATTTTTCCTTTCATTGGTTGGGTATTTGCTAACCTTTTCTTTTCAGTCCTTTTATTTATACATTTGAATGCAACCATCGTGTCGACAGTGGACAGTCTTGTAGTGTGCAGTGCAGTGGCATTCAGAGTAGCAGTGTTTTTGCTTCAACAAATCTTTTCAATGTATGGAACATATCATAAGGACGAAACAAACATCTGACATTTGTGAATAATCTATCAGAATGCCATAAAGGTGTGTTTTGAGTGTTTATGAGAATGCAGAGCGGCTATTAAACAAAACACACACACAAAAAAACAATGTGTAAAATATTTTCAGAATCAAAGTCTATGCATAAACCTCTGCTGATGCAATCCTGTGCAGTATTGTCTGTTCTGTTTGAAATAAATTGCTGGAATCATCCATACACGCTTGTCAATTTATTTCTACTATTAATCACAGTACTTGAATACACCTCAGACATTTTTCAACCCTAATGGGATAGAAGCACTATTTTATTTCCTACATGTGGGATAAATATTGGAAATAAGGGGGAAAAAAATGAATGGGACAGGGTAACTAGGGAAAAAAAAGGTGACTGATACACCTGTCAGAGGAGACACTGTTGAGATGAAGTATTGATTTTGTTCTGCAGACTCTGGGTCGTAAAAGAAAACACAATATGAACAAGTCTAATTGAAAATAAATAGAACATTTGTGTCTCTTACACCTATTCGCTTCGGCGGCATGGACGTCATTCATCATCCTCAGTCGTAACACATCAATGACTGAGCCTCCTAATCCCGTTTTCCATTCAGACTGGCTGTTATAAAAGACCTGAGACAAGATCTACACTATTCCTGCGCTCCTGTTTAACTGCCTTATTAAAAATCACACCGAGCACTGACATGTAAGCACGTGCACATTTGTGTACATGACACATTTTTCAGTACTGTGTGTAGTGCAAAAGGCTGTAACAGATTTCTTTGTTACACTTTTTCCTTTTGTTTTAGATACAAGGTAATAAGGATTTATCTTTATTGTTACAAAATACGTTATTATTATTAAATTATACATAAAAAATACTACAAATTTCTGATATATAGACAGACTACCCTCCAGCTAACTGTGCTACTCCTCTAACCCTAATAGTGATTCACAGTGTGCTGCAATGTTTATTTGAACCTATATCATCACCTGATTGTCCTCTTTGTCCACCAGAATGTCTAAAAATCAGCAATGTCACATGGGTGGTGAATATTGGAGGTGGCACACAGGTTGTGCACTGTAACAAATATGGAAAGGCTGGCACATAAGCCAAAGCACATAGTCCACAAAATCAGAGAGCTGGCAGCAAATCGCCACACCTGACGTGACTGAGGTTGCCATGGCAATACGTAAAGGGGAACGCAAACTCACGGCTGCAGGTTTAGCCAGCTAGCACAATGAAACAAACATACAACAAAGCAGCATCTATATAGACCATACAGACAAGTGGCACTTTGTATGCTTACACACTCTACATCAGTACAACCAACGCATGGCTGACAACAAAAGGCAGGCTGAGTGAGCGCTTGTGTAGCCCAGAAAAAAAAAAAAAAAAAAAAAAAAAAAAAAACGGGTTGAGCCTTATTTAGGGATGCTAACTAGCTGCCAACAAGTTAGCATACATGTGCAGCCAAAATTACATTAGCTAAAGGAACAAATATAGTATTACAGGTAAACTCACCTGTTGGTGAGCTTCAGGGTCCCAACAATGTTGTGTTTCCTTTCGTTGTGGTCCAAAAGAAGGAAAGACAGATACCCGTCTTCTTCTTGGAGTTCCTCCAGCAGAAGTTGCTATTCCTTTCACTGTTCAACCGTAAACACAAAATCGGCTAGTCGCCATTTCCTTTACCACAAACTATAGCCAATGTGGCTAATGGGGCTAATGACCCATCCGTAAACTCAAAGTAAACACAACGTAATCAACATAATTCATATTTTGACGCTTCGGTTATCTTTTAAAATGTTTTTATTTGCCTCTGAAATGCAGTGTCATCATAGAAAGGGACGCACAGGTGTGATAAATACCATTAATTAAGGCTCCATTCCATTTCTGTCCCAGTGAGAAACATCAGGTGACCAGTGTACCCTATACCTGGGCCTTTGACCATATACAGCTTAATTGAACGCAGCCAGGGCCAAATGGCAAGAATACACCTGTTTGACCTTACCCTTAAGTAGTTAGCTCTAAATCTTAGATCAAAGAATTGATCAGAATTTGAGGTAGGCTTACTAAATTTTCTCATGTTTTATTTTTTTTTTTTTATTATTTTAAATCAATTTATTCATTAATTTGCCTAAAACTGCCACATTTAAAGAGATTTTCTTGGTTGTTAAACTTAAAAACAACACAAATGACACACCCACTTACGTACAGATTTGCAATTTGGCGTCACCTGCACCCTTAACACAGCACTGACTTGTTGTATTCGCAGTTGAGTGTGTACGAATGTGTGGATTTATTATATTAATGGCCTTCAACTCCAACACTGTCTTCCAATTCCTACTCGCCAATGCCCCGCAGTCCCACTGGCTCCAGCAGTCGAGTTTTTATTTACTGGGCCATTGCCAGAGGTGTCTTTCTCTGAGAAAGATGCTCCGCTGTCTGTCCAAGCCAAATCAATATTCCATTATAGTGTTTCAGAGGAAAATGGCTTAGAGGAAAGAAAGAGAAATAACCCAATATATTATGGTAACACGGATCCATGGATATGTTTTTTTGCTTCTTTGTTTGGAGGTGAAGTTAGGGTGAGATTGTTGAAAATGAGAGCTGTTGAATTTAGAGAATATGGAAGACCCAAACAACAAAGAGAAAATAAACTGTTGATGATTGAAAAGACCTCCCTGGAAGAATCGACATTGTGCTGTTTAAAAAAATAAATAAATAAATAAACTGCTTGATATGAGACACTGAGAGAAAGACTGTAGAGGGTGATGAAGGAAAAATCCATGCAACACATCTCAATGTTTTTATGGGCGTTTTTTAATTGAAACCAGCTCCACCGATAACAAACATGCAATATCACTGTACAAGCCAACACCACAGATAAGTGTTACTCATTCAAATCTTGACACGTTGTCAAGGATTAGCCAGCGGCACACTGCACACGCACACACAAACACACACTTTCAGATGCTGTACAGAGATAAACACGCTCCACCTCTTTTGCCCTTTGACATACACAGACACTCACGCGCACACGTCATATTTACATATCACAGTGAATGATGGGTAAAAACGATGCGGGGAGGAGGATTACACTGTTCTCCTGGTCCAACTAGAGATGAGAATGGCAGCACAGTTCCGGTGATAGCGAGTGTGTGTCTGACTGAGGTGGGATAAGGAGTGAGATGATGACAGTGAGGATGTGAGTAGAAAACGAGACCTTTTATCAGCATCCTAAACTCCACGCGGTAGGGAGGCGTCCTGGATGGGCGCCTCTTAGCATTTTGATGAAACACAGCGAGACTGTTAATATAAAAGAATACAGGTCTGCGAAGATTTTTTTTTTTCCGTCTTCTGTCAAATCCACTCAGTCTGTGCTACATTTAAATGGTGGTTTTACAGTATCATAAATACACGGCTTCATGGTTTCATAAACAGGTTTGGGGTATTGCTTGGATGATGTCACTGTCTGCCTTTAAAATGTAAATCAAAACCCAACAAAAAAAAACAAAAAAAAAAAAACAGAACGAAATAAACCAAAAAAGGCCACACTACCAAAAAAAAATATATACCTCAATTGCAATAAATAAATAAATACTTTAAAACGTCATACAAAATTCTGACATTACCCTTTTTTTCCAACATTTAATGGAAGTTCTGTCTACAAATGTGAGATAATAAATATATTTAGTATTTTTAGTAACAGTTAAGTTTAGGTGGGTTTATTTGGGATATCTCTTATATCTTTAAGCAAAAACTGGATTATAAACAGTAGGAAAGATCTCTGCAGAAACTCTATTTAATACTGCTCATATCACAATGGTTACGACACGATAAAATACTGCAAATTATCAAAACTGTACAGAAAAACTTACAAGTTTCTCTAAAATACATTTTCACTGTTAGTGTGTGAGATGCAGGAGAGCTTGTCTCTGTTTGACCAGCTTGAGCAGCAGCAGCCTGTCCTCATGACGGACTATTGACCATATGACAGTCATTACCAGTCAAAAGCCTCTCTGCACACGCCGCTGCTCTGCTCTGGAGCATTGCGCTGGTCACCTGGGTGCCTCCAACTCGTCAGCCACTCGCCACACTCCTCTGAAGCTCTTGAAGGCTGATGGCTACTACAAGTCTACATGGAGACTTTAAAGTCTAGGAAGGAAGAAGACTGCAGCGGGGCGAGCCAGCCCACATGTTTCTACTGGACGTCTAACGAGTTCCTCCAACACGTGACGCTCTTCTACTCCAGTTCGTAGTGTCAAAATAGTAGATGATTTTTTTCTTATTTTCTCTGTTGTGTATTTTTTTTTAAAATGTATTTCTTAGATATTCCTCTAGCTAATCTACTTCACGGTTACAGGTGTGAGTGTTAGTGGCGTGCCACCAAGCGGTGGGGGTGTTTTGGCTGGGTGAGGGCAGTGCCACCCTGGTGGTGTGGGTATATGTGTGTTTTTAGTGAAGAAGAGGGCGGGGTTCAGGCCAGCAGGTCAGCGATGGCGGTAGTGTCTCATGAGAGGGACGATGCAGGAAGGGGGTCCCGACATCTTGAGGAAGGGGTGCTGGAGGAGTTCCTGGGCTGTGGCTCTCTGTGACGGCTCCCTCACCAGCATCAAGTCCAGGAAGGAGCGAAGCACAGATGATACCTGGAGGAAGGACAGAAATGCATTAATGCATTTAATATTTGACTATTGATTGTAAAGGATTTTGCTAGGGACATGCAATAAAGATTTTGGATTAAAACAAAAAATGTTACACCATTAAATGTATCATTAAACTGTTAGATTTATCAGCCAAATTAATGCCTAGCATAAAGAATACAGTACACACATTTATAGTGACAGTATTGATCTTTTGATCTAATTTCATTCATGGTATCCAGAGGATGAAACCTAGTGAGTTTAACTTTGAATGACTGTGATATTCATAAACGAACACCAACATGAGGTTGACATTCAAATGTTGGATGGAACGCCTTCCTGTCGCCCTTAGGATGAACTCTTAGCTTTGGTGATCCCTTTACTTCCAATCTATCACCACCATCTATGCTAAACGTTAACTATCCAGTACTTTATGACTAAAACTAATGAAATTACCCTCAGCCTCAGCTGTACGTTGTGTTTTGTGCTAATTAGAAAATGTGCATGCTAACATGCTAAGCTTAGACAGTGAACATGCTAAACATTATACCATCACTGAGGTTTTTGTTCTGTCTGGTACCCTGCTAACGGTGGATAAACATTGCAATTTGTGAAGAATATGTCTTAGATTTGAAATGTATTTTGACTGATGTCAGATATGTGTGTTTAAATGTATTCATTGTGTATGGATTTAATCTATGTTATTTATTAGCTGATATATGTACAGAACATGTTTTTGTAAATGTGGACCCCAGCAAGTCTAGCATTCTGCATTTAGCAAATGCAATCTTTTTAAAATCCGAATTAAAAGAGAAGCCTTGATGCAACAGTGATTGGTGATGTCAGCAAAGATAAAATAAAAAACGATAGTCAAAATATTAATTTATAGTTTATTTTCTTGACAATTTGGCTGCAGACTACGGTTGCCTTACATTAAAAACTTTGTTACCTTGTGTGACTCTTTTAGCCTCGGTGGCAGGTTGTCTCGTATCCTCCTCATGGCCTGCAGAGGGGGCTCGTTGAAGTAAGGGGGCTCTCCGTCCACCATCTCAATCACCATGATGCCTAAAGACCAGATGTCCACCTGGAGTCACACACACACACAAAAAACCCCCCAAAAAAAACAGTCATTCTGTCAGCTGGAACTCATGTCAGAGTGGTAAAGCATTGAGAAGATAAACACACTGTGCAGTGGGACAAGTGTAGAGGAATGTTAACCTGTGTGAGTGCATCATCCTCACCTCAGTCCCATAAGGTAGTCTTGAGATGACCTCGGGAGCCATCCAGTAGGGCGTTCCCACGAGGGACTTCCTCTTGGGCACCTCTTTGGAAACTTGGGCACAAAAGCCAAAGTCTGATAGCTTGATCTGCAGACACACACATACACCATGATCAGGTTCTACTCTCTATCATGGAAGCGTGTAGACGTACAGTAGAATACATTAGTTCAGAAGTGCACTGACCCCTTGTGATGAAGAGCTTTTACAGAAGACACTAATCTCCCATATTAGCAGTTAATTATGCTTCAATTAATCATGTCTTATCAACTCGTTAGGAGGCATTAGGCAGGATTTAATTACTGGGGCACGAGTGGTAATTGATGATGATGAGTTTCTGGCACTGGCTGTTGACAAGTGGCAGGAGTGGCACTCGTGGAGAAGGTCAGAGAGTGTGTGAGAGTAAGTGTGAAATCACCAGTGACAGGAACAAAGGCGGCAGCGCTGGTTATTAATACCTGGCGTATAAGTCAGTTCACTGTTTTAATGGCAGAATAATGGATCTAAACACACATACAGACACACATTCATCAGAACTTACCCTGCCGTCGCTGGTCAGGAGAATGGAGTCACTCTTAATGTCACGGTGAATGACGCCCTGTGTGTGCAGGTAGGACAGAGCCCTCAGCACCGACAGACACACCGTAGCAATCTGCTCCTCATTCATCCTGTAAGGACACAGAACACAAACACGCGTCAACAATAATGGTCATTTTAAATTTGGTGACCTCATAAAAAGACTGAATGAGCTATCCTCAACACTTGATTTGTCCTATTTATTATTTTTATGTGTGCTTTCTTTCTGTGTGGTGCATTGTGGAAAAAATATGTTAAAACACATTTGTATTTCTGTAGAATTGTGTCTGTAAAAGCAGACCTGTTTCTAAAGAAATTACATCCATCCTCAGAGACACTATAGGTGTTTATCAACATACATTTTTGTGGAAACGCTGCTGAAGTGTTCAAGCACTGGTGAGAGAGATTACTCTGACTGGCTGTTCAGATTAGACAACCAGTGTATAAGCAGAGAAACTGAAATGATGAAAGCAAGTAAATGCCTTAACTTAAGTACATGCACAGAGAGTTCTTGTCATTTTTCATCTTCCTCTCAACTAAACATTTCAATATGCAGATAGTTTCACAATGACACGTTCATCTCTGTTCTGTACTATGGCCTGTAATTCTTCCTTGCTTCCCTCCTTCTTCTGGTTTCCTGTTTTGAATGGTGATTACAGACTACTTCCACCTGCAGGTACAGTGAGTTTTTTTTTTTTTTATCTCAAGCTGACATGGAATGTGTGTGCTAGTTAGCTGTAGTCTTTGAGGTTTGTTCGAGTGCCGGTGTTCGTCTGAGACGTCATGAGGTGATGTTAGTTGGCCTCCTTGGCATTGTTTTGTGATGTCGGTTTGTCTGTGCCTAAACTGTAGATGACTTGTAATTTTACAGTGGAGTGTCTCCACAGACACCCAGATCTGAATACGGTGAATGCAAGGACTTTTATGGAATTTCAGCGGTCAGCGATCCATATGCTCAAACACCAATTGTTATCCAATTTGGCAACAGATAGCAACTTAATAGACATATATTAAATTTCCACTAATGATACATTTTGTTGTTGGTAGAAATGATTATTGCTTATCAAGCTGCACTCCAGTTTTACATTTTGGTGTCATCCTAAAGAGATTACAGTCCAACATAACAGAGATGGAGTAGAAATCCGGTTTGAAAATATCCTCTAGTAGCCTGCAGCGGCTGTAGATGTGATGTGCAGATCAGGCAGGAGGGTCCCATATGGAGAGATGGGGCGATGCAGTGCGTCTGACTGAGCTCACACAGAAACTCACGGCTCCACTGAACATCAACATCTAGACCCAGCTGGCCAGGCCATGCTGTGTTTATGAGTATGTGCATGTGTGCCCTCCCATCACGTACAGTAGACACACTCATTCTAAGCTACAAGGAAAAACAACATACATGTAGTACATGTACATGTTCATGTATATAAAGTATATGAGCACATGGTTACACACAAACTCTCTTTCTCACTTGGCATGCACTTCACTTTATTGCTCAATCTGATAAATGCCACTGTTGAGCAGTCACTTTCAAACTTGTATTATAAGAAATGAGCCCTGAGCTACACACACACACACACATATCAGACACACACACATTCCACACTGCAGATTGCAGCAGATTTTATTGTCACACATGTATGCTTTTACAATCACGAGAGATAAATGAGCTTTCTGCTAATGGAAAAACAACTGGCTAACGTAAAGTGAACGGGGTGGAGACGTGCACGCGAAACAATTCACCTCTTAGCACCGCCCCTTACCTCACAATATCTTTAGCCCTTCATACATACACAAATAAACACACACGACTGAATGGAAAACATGATCACTGAAATACAATTTTAATGAACCTGTAGAGGTTGTCAAAGGGAGGCAAATTACCCAGGAACCTACGCACACACAAAACCCTGCAGGCATTTACACACACAAATACATATGTGTATGCGGTTACACTGGATAAAATCCCCGTGAAGTGCAGCTCATTAACCAACTTCTAAAGTATAATTGAAATCTGAATGCGGCTGAGGTGTGGAGACGCCCATTCTGCCACTGCTGACTCGCCTGTGTGTGTGTGTCTTAGAATTGAGTGTGTGTTCATATATATCTCAGTGTGTGCGTTTGCTGCCAAGAGCACAGCAAGCTGATGAGGCTCGCACAATGCGAGGCAGGCAGCAGTTATTTCCACAACAAAAGGCTCAACAGAAATAGCACAAAGCTTTCACCTGGGCAAATATGGCTGAAATTACGGAGGAAGAAAATATATTGGTATTCCTTAGATTTTCTCAGTAATGCCTAATCAAGTGATCAGTTTGTGTGGATAATAATCAAACATCATTCCGCTTAAAATTCAACAACGCCACGTAGGGTGACTGGCTGGAATTAAAAAGAAAACATGTCCAATAATATCCTGTTTATTGAGATTTCTGAGTTAGTACATCTAAACGCACTCGTGCAAAATGAAACTTTCTCCGAAACACACACACACTGAACACACAAACGGCCAAACATCTGTGTGGGAGACTGTTCAAAATACTTCACGGCAGCAGCGGTGCTCAGCCTCACCAAAGCGTGTTATTAGCACCCGACACCGCGCAGCGCTAATGCTGACACTCCACGCAAATGACTGTAATTAAACACCAAGCACAAAGTAAGCTTAAAACAATGAGGCGGCAGCTTAGGAACACGACTCGACGACGCAGCAGCAATTTGAAAAAGTTGGAGGAAAATAATCCTGAATGTAACAAAGCCAAGGCTGGATTACAGCCCATCTGTCTGGTTGTCCTCGGAAATCATAATATCACATATTTTCTTGGTAGTTACCATTTAAATTAATTTGATGTCGGCGCCATCGCAGCACATTCAACAACAATGGAGGACATGAATCTTTCTCCATATGGCTGCTCCCTTTGTCTGTTTCAGTGGTCAAATACATACTGGAGGCCAGTTTATTCTACTAGCACACACACAGACACACACAAAACCGTGACCTGATTTCTGGCACATTTGTTATTTAATCTTTATATGTAATGTCTTATCATCCTTTTGGGTCACAATGCAGACAGACACTTAAAACATGGCTGTTGAGGTTTTAAAGGACTAGTTTGTCAATTTAGGAAATATGATTATTCCATTTCTTTAAAGCATTTGATGAGATTCACTCATGAATGACACTCTCATGTCTACAGATAGAGACAGCTCCTTCTTGTTCCATTATTCCCTGAAATATTTAAATCTAATCCACAAATGACAAAAATGGCGTTTCTAAGCTCGGACAAGCACATCACATTTGCTGCTTTTACTTTCATAATAAAAGTCAGCTCGTGTATTGCCAGTTACATGCTTTAATTACGAAGCTGCCTCGATAGCAAGTGTTTGCATTAGCGATAATCTCTGAACCCCTCTGCTATCGTCGGAACAACTCAAAAAACATGAAGAACAGCACAAGGTGTTGATCTGGCCTCCAAATTCACTAGATCCCAAACTGATCAAGTATCTGTGGGATGATCCACAGAGGCCCCTCCCCTCAACCCATAGGACCCAAAGGCCCCCACTAACAACACTGTGCTGCCAGACACCACAGGACACCCTCAGAAGGCCCATGTCCATTCTCTGATGAGTCACAACTGTTTTGGAGGCACAAGGGAGACCTACACAATATTGGTTATGCCTGATTGGTGTACATAAATATTGCAATACTTTCATGCAGCACTGCCTTTTTCAAATATAAGCATTTAAATATAATTGCTACAGTATATTAGACATTGGTGTCTAATATATAATAAGATATATAAGCTAGCATTTTTACATCATCAGAGCTTTTTTTTGTTCCTTTTAACATACACTTAACGCAATTTGTTATGCTTCAACATTCATATGGTGTAAAATTATATTCAAGAAAAATTAATGGCTACCTGGTGTGAGTCACAATGTCAGTGAGCGCTCCGCCCTCGAGGAACTCCATGACGACCCACAGCTCGTCTCCCACCAGGTAACTGTTGTACATGTCCACAACATTTTCATGATGGTAGTCCCTCATGATGACCACCTAGAAGAGAATTAAAGAGCTTTTATCATATATTTGTATAATGATGTGATGATTTTACTGGGATAGCACATGATACACAATGTGTATTTTACTCTATAAAACCCCAGGTCCTAATCAAAATATTTTCATCCACAAAATGGGGTTGCACTCCTCTAATATAAAACACCATTATTATTGACTGCTGGATTCAATACAGTATTTAGGTATGCCTGTTAAATGTGTTACAAAAAGTAATCTACTATTTTAGTGATTTATTAAATGTATTCATGTTATTTCATTTCTTTTATTATTAATTTAACTTTTCTTTGTCTAATGTGAACATGTTCTAGAGGCTTAACTATAAAAGGATTACATTCAGAAATTAATAGGATTATATGCAGCAAATTAGTTCCCAACTGAACGCCCACTGCTTCACATCTGTGTTCACCACACACACACACACACACATGCAACATACACTCACTTTCTCTTTCTCTCTCCTGCACAAACACACAGACCCAAAATAGAAATCACAGCAAAAACACAATCCAAGGATCAACCTTTACTCAATTCGCATGTTTGTGCTACACAAGCAGTTTGCCTGCAAATGATATGTAGCTCATTTCTCATGGTTAGCACACCGTGAATATCAACAGCTATGAATAAATTTCTTGCCTTGGGTTTTCACTGTGAACACATCTTAAATTTAGAAAATGAATGCAATAAAATGGATATATGTCAGGGATCCAGAGGCAAGCTGAACTCGTGTTTTTTCATTAATTTGCAACTAAGATTTAAATAAAGTGGCTTGTTTAATGATGCTATTTAAATAAATGTCATCTCTGCTTCTGTTTGTTTCAGCTATCAACAGTATGTTACAAATGTTAGCTCTGCAGGCAGCCTAATTTACAACAGCCAAGTGAATGCAACACCAACAAAGCTACCTGGATTATTGTGTAAGCTATGAACATCAGTAAACATGCAGTCCTTCAGGCGAGACGTTTCTCGAGACAAATGTAGTGCAGTTATGCCCAGCACACCTCATTAAAGAGTAGCTCTCTCCTCTGCTGTTTCCTGAGGTCCATCTTCTTTACGGCCACCTGCTTGCCACTGTGTTTCTCGCTGGCGATGCACACGATACCAGTGGAGCCCTCTCCGATCTTGATAAAGCTGTCCAAGTATTCCCGAGGGTCACCTATGGCAAACATACCTTTCTCAAATTTGACGCAGCACCACAAAATACACGTTCTCGTGTCAGTTTTCAGGTTCCCGCATTATTTACCTGGGTTGACCACCAGTTGAAGTGCAGCTCTGAACTGCTCGTGGGAGACTCTGGAAGGTTGAGTGTCAGAGCTTGAACCCCAGGAAGGAGGCGGATAAGCCCCCGGAGGGATGTAGGGTGATGAAGGCTGTGAGTAGGCCCCCTGTATGAAAATCAAACACATAGGGATACAAGTGAGAGCTTGAAATGAAGACTCTTAATCACTACCCATTGGTGAATGAGATAACAATGCGGTGACTGAGCATATGGCCCACTGAAGAAAGTACTGCAGTATTTATATATTTAATGTTTTATTGAATAGGTGTCTGTGGTTCCAATCCTGTAAAAATGCTGTATGAAGATACAGCTAATGTCATCACTATAAATAGATTTCTAAATTGTCATCAGACAACAGGCGGTGGGTTCAGAGACTGCTGATATTGCAAACCAAACATTTCCTACTGCTGCAGCTCCACATTGAACGCATTTAGTTGGAAAGACACAAGCTGGCTTTTATTATTAAGCAGTCACAGGAAATGCAACGTGTTTGTCCATAAACTTAGCACTTACTGCTATTATTCATTAAAAATGCTTCTACAAAACAGGACAATGGATATTCATTTTTATGTTTTTGTTGTTTTTGACAGTAAATTACTTTATTGAAATATTCCAGGGAGTAATAAAACAAGAAGGAGCAACCACAATGATCTGTCAGATGAAGAGCTGCAAATGGCAGGCAGCACACTTACAACTTCTCAGCGCGGTAACTTTCTGCCTGCTATATGCAGCCGATGCCATTCATCTGATCATGATTGGTGCCAAAAACTCAGACTGAGGCATTTCAGTAATTAAATATTTATACTGGGAGACAATGAATATACTGTACCTGAGGGGTGTATGGTGGGCTGGGCTGAGAGGGGGGATGATGGTAGGGCGAGGGTTTGTAATGGTGAAAGATAGGCGGGTACGGCAGGTGTGCTGGGGGGTAGCCAGGGGGCTTGGTGTGGCTCTGAGGTAGCTTAAGAGGCCCTCGGGGGTAAGTGTCACCCCCTGTGACCTGGGGACTGTCATCACGTGACGGACGCTCGTAGTCGCCCTGAAAGAGTGAGGACAGACGCAAGAGCAGAAAATGTGACAGAAGTTAATGCAGGAGATAATCCAAATGAACATTAACCTGGGATCTTCAAATGTTGCTTAACTAATCCAGGCTAACATGCTAATATGAAATGAAACTGATACTGTAAAATCTCTCCAAGCTAAATTTGAGAATTGGAAGAACTTGAAATGAAATGAGGGAAATCATGCTCAGGTTTTTTTGTGATTGGCTTAGAGGTGATTATGTGATTGTACCAGCTACCAGTATGCACTGAGGCAATAGATTTATGGACATAAGTCTCATGTTCCTGTATATCACAGCAGTTTTATTCTATATATTTTCTACTGAAGGATTTTATTGTGTTAGCTGTCAAAATGTACTAGCATAGCCGTGCAGTACGCTATGTCTGCTGGTAGCCTTGAACAAACCCAACGGAGAACATTTAGTCCACACGACAGGCACCGTACTTTATCATTATCATCCTACAATGCTCCTCAGCTATTCCATTTATCAACCAAGAGCCAGGGGAGCAAAGTTGTGCTGGAGCGTGCGCAACACACACGGTGAAACAGAACTTAACTCGGAGAGACCTATTAAAAGCTCAGCATTACTCCACTTATACGACATGACTCATAATAGACATGGTGTAAACACACAAACGTACAAACGCAAACTTTGAGGAGAATGTCGAAGCACAAATGAGTGTAGTAGTGGTGTATTCATACAGTCAGTTTATAAAAAATCATGTGGTATTTGATCTTCATTGATGTGTCTTACGTGCATAACAGCAAGAAATGTTTAACTGTCATATTATCAGTCTCACTTTTACGTTATTAGAGGGATGACGGCTTTCATGAAGTTTACTTTGTTTAAATTCATCTATCATTGTAATGGGTAAATATCAATGAAATCAAGAGTGAACTAAACAGAACATCCCCCCAAAATATACAAACATTAGAAGATAAAGCTGCCTTCACCTTGCAGGGACTATTAAACTACCTTTGCCACGCCTCCCAAAAATGATCTTCAAATTCTCAAGAGACTGAGAGTATATTAAAAAACAGTTTCTCCGCCCTTTTATCAGTTTCTTTCTGCACGCCTTATTCTTTTTCCACTTACACAAAAAGACACACACACTCTCTCACATACACACACGCGCGTGTATAGACAGGGTAGGAGGAGGAGCCCTGATGTGTTGGGATGTTGTATAATTACATGGTGTGAACTCTTTTAATCAATCACTCTCAGGCAGGTGCGTGTGGGGGTGCTGGGAGGCCCAGTCTCGTGCCCCTCTATCGTTGGCCGGCGCCGCTAGCTGGCTGTCAGCCAAGGGTCTCCTGATCCATGTTGGTTAAACGCGCATTAATCTGAGTTTGGCAGGGTAATCAACAACCTAACTCAACTGTGAAATTGAATTCCGTGGTGGAACATCGTTCGGCCAGTTTTATGCTAAGGCTGCAGAAAGGGAAAGTGCCGCAACATCAATTTGTCACTGAGAGCTGCGGCACTGAGCTCACACCCGCCACAGAACACAGAGAGAGAAAGAGAAAGAGGGAAGAAGGCAGTGAGAGAGGGGAAGTGTGTGCGTTTGTGTCTTTGTCTGTGTGTGTGGCCAAGTCTCCGTGATGTCTACTGTTACATCCCCACCGGCTCCCGACAACAGTGTGGGGGGAAAGAAGGATTTGCTTCAGTGGTGTGAGTGGGCTGAATGAGGGAAAGAGAAGAAAAGGCAGAGAATGAACAACGAGAGAGAGGGGTGGGTTTGTTACATCGTCCATGAGTCCAGAAGAATGGTGATTCTTAAGCTGTCAGATGACTCCAAATATCTTTTTTTTTTGTTTTGTTTTAACTACTACTACAACATCTTCAAACACTGCAAGGAAGAAATGTGGTTCACTGATTCCTATGGCATCAATTGACTAAACAATAACCATTTTATCAGCGCACCAAACATGACTAAGACTAGATTTTAGATTCAAATAAGAAATAAATGCAATACATCATCTAATATACTTCAACCACAGCTTGCTTGCTGCTCAGATCCACTACCTCGACTCTCTACGTTCCCTACACATACTGTTCACTTTTAGAAAAGCAAATGTGCCTCTTCAAGCACAACAATTGAGAAGGTGGCTATAATAAACAATATAAAAGAAAAATGACCTTTTCCTGCATCACTTTGATTTCCTGCTACTCTTGCATTCTCCGTGGCTGTTTTTTTCTGCGAGTGGCAATTTACTGAGGCGTGCAGGTTAAATGGTTTTTCATCAAGGCACCCTGGGATCTACATCAGCAAACCCAGTTTTCCTCAGAGCTACCAGACTTACTGTGTGTGAAGGAGGGATGGCGGAGGGCCGTGATAGTGGTACTCACCGCATAATGGGCTTAATGATGCTCTGAAAGCTTTGAAGAATCGTATGCAGCCTATATAAAGTCACAGTATGAACGCGTGAACACCTTATAGAATGACCACTCTGACTTGCCCCGGCTAATCACTTGCCAATATCATCTTTTGCTAGTTTCTACAATTCTATTCTCTTGGCATCTGTGGCAGGTGCAGCTCTTTACAAGAATAATGTTGGTACAAAAGATTCACTACAGGTAACTTATACTGAAAACATATGGCCAGTAAGGCATGGATGGTTTGTTTGCTCTTATTGTATGGAGAAGTCTCTTGGGTGTCTCTAACCAATGCTCCAGTGGAGCACGACATAGGCTGCACATCTATCCTGGAGCCAACAAATATACAGTGCAGCTGTTTCATGTACTATGGAAATCTATAAGCTATGACACATTACATCGATATCAAGTTACATTTACCACAAGCTGCTTTGTTTGATTTTGCGTGTGTGGCATCTTTACATAAAATAATGGGCTAGTACGCTTGTTTCTGGAAGTGTTTAATATGACTACATGTTGCCAGTGTTGTTTGCCAAGCACTTAATACCGTGTGTAGCTTGTGGGTGTCATCTTAATTCAGCTTCTATACAGATGATACACATTTGTGCAAATGTAAGCAGACTATTTAACCTGAAATAAAGCTTGCCTGTTTTCCCTTGAGCTATTAAGCTAAACTCATACATTACAGCAGTTGTAGCTGCCTACAGTGTTTGTAGTTATAATTATATGTAAATTTATAATCATACTGCTTTGCTACAATCACATCTGTCTTATAATATTTCACTGAGATTGCAGTTCATACTAATATGTGTTTATGTCCTTCATATAAAATAAACTAATGTTAATATTGAGTCATATCAGTGACTAATCTCGTCCTCATGCAAAAAAATCTCAAGAGCATCACATGTTATATTATCATTATTGCCATTTCTACTCTGGTTTATTCATGTCTACTTCCTCCAGCACAGGCGATTTCATTTTCGCTTTCTTCCTGACATGTCAGCACCTCTGACTTTTTTTAATCACTGCATTCCTTTGTTCCTCTCTTTGTCTGGTCTCTGTAACTCTTTCTTTGATCCACAGCTTTCCGGTCAATGGTCAGCATGGGCAATAATTGATCTGTGTGCAGAGACAGTGGCCACTGCAGAGGGGTAATTCTGTATGTGGCAGCGCCTGCCTCCCTCAAGGAAGAGTAGATTAACAGCTGACACCATCTATCTGGCACAGTGGCCGGAAAAAAAGACAAATAGATCAAGGATCAGAAAGAACTAGAAACTGATGGTGAAGGAGAAAAAGAGGAAAAAGGAAAAGGACAAAACATTTGAAAGGGAGAGCAGATGAAGAGGAGGTTGGACTAAATGCGAAGACAAATCTGTGTAATTTTCTCTGAAATGTTTCTACAGGCTTGTCAGGTGTGACTGTGGAGTACTTCCTGGACAGCCACTGTAATTGGATAGCTTGTACAATATGCGTGCAAACACAGTCTACGCCCCTGTCACAATTATTTTCATAAACAAATGTTTTTGTTATTAGAGGTGGTTCCTAGAATGGATAGCTTTTGTGTTTTAGTTACCTTGGCTAAGGTCTGTGAGTTAGCGAGACTCTCTGACAGCCGAGGGTAGGTGTAGGAGCTGTATGGGTGGGCCTGTGGAGGGTTCTTGAAAGCCCCACTGGCCGCATAGGGGACATTTGGCTCCTGCAGCCCAGAGCCTGACCGAGATCGCTGCCTGATAGCTGGTGTGGGGCTGGTCTGGGTCACATATGAACTCTTGGGCCGCTTTTCGTATTCGTCCCGCAGGCCGCCGTAGCTCCACTCACTGTCTGGGTAGTTGATCTGCTCGCTGTGTAGTGAGGCACGAGATGGTGTGCCTACGGATGTGTCCCGATAGTCCTGGCTGGATGAGCCGCCCACTGACGCCCGGTAGTAGCCACTGGAGCCCACTCCACTCCCTACCGTAGAGGCCACCTCATCAGCTGAGCGCCCTTTGCTCTCTAGGTAGGTGTGATAGTCTGGGGGAAGCTTGCCATAGTCTGATTTTTGAGGCATGGCATCTGGGTAGAAGGGGCTGCGTATGGGGTGTGAGTGGCCGTTCTGCTTGGTGAATCGATAGTGCCTCCCAACTGCCCAGTCCCCATCTATGGAGAATCCTGGCTTGCTGGGATCCAGAGAAAAGTCCCTGCTGGAGGTGTCCAGGTCACAGGAGTAGCGGGAGTAATAGTGGTGAAATCCATTCTCCTCTGGAGCAGCGGGATGACCACTGCCCAAGGGTTTGGAGCTGCTTCCAGCCTGATGAGGGCCCGGTGGGCTCTCTTTACGAAGGGAGTTGGAACGAGTTACCGAGATGTTGTCAAACTCCTCCAGCAGGCCGTTGATGGAGGCATCTTTGGGTGGCCGGTTCCCTCGAACAATGGTCTACGAGAAGAACAAACACATTTACACTTAACATACATGACAGTCTCATGTCGAGACTTGATGGAAATTTCCCTGATACTTGGGTTGCAGTACATTCAATTTCAGTTTAATCATTCCTGGTTGAAAACTGAATGAGATGAATTAAAATTCCTGTTGAATCAGCTTCAATTAACTGCCATCACAAACATTTTCAAGCAGGAATTTCAATTCATGCATATCAGGGCTTTGGAACAAGTATGAAATTAATCATCACTTGCAGTAAATGAACGTCGGTATTAGTCCTCTGAAAGAACGGCAGGCATCGGTCTACACAAACACTAGTTGTTGTGAGATGAAAGAAAATGCATGGAGATAAATGACGGCATACCTCAGATGCTAAAAGGAAACCAGTGGTGGATTGAGCAAGCTAATTCCTGCCCCATTTCCCTCGCAACAGATTAGCTTCATTTTCAGTGGGCTGATCAGGATACATTAATAGTCGTGAAGTTTGGTTTAGTGCTCGCGAGGCGCACGAGCACACCGACGTGCTCTTACACACACACACAGGAGTGAAACACACACATTCTCACATCTGCTTCAAAGCGAAGGCAGCTTAAACATCAGGGATGCTGCTTATCCCCTCCCACCTTGTGTTAAGCCCTTTATATGGCTGTGTCGTGAGTCACAGGGAGCTGCTGCTACAGTAGTACTTCTTTAAACTACAGTCTGTGAGCGTGCTTGCTGCGTGTTGTGTGTAGTGTGGACCACCTCCAAATTATGCGCATGATGGCAAAAGCCAGACACACACCTTTTATATGCCGGCCTCCCCGCCACTTGAACATATCACGAAACAGTGAGTTAGAACAATGGAAACATGTTGCGTGACCACTGAGTGCTGAAAGGAGGCTGAGCTGCAGGGATTATTAGAATTTCAAACTCTTGCATAATGTATTGGAGAGCTATTGGAGATGATCAAACAAATCTACATCTGACAGCATGTCAGTGGCGTTTTACTAGTATGTGCCCATCATAGTTTAGTCATTTATGGTGTTCAGGGTTTCAGTTTTCCCATGACCAACAGATGTTCTTCTCACTGGGGTAGAATTGACTGTATGGTATTTGGTATGCAATGTTAACTTACCATTCAGAGCTAAAAATCGTATATCTTTAAATTTGCAAAGGATTACAGCAGCCAACCTGACAACACGGTTTGCATTCCACCTCTGTAAGTGTTTGTCGAACCCTTTTAAACCCAACAGTGTCACGTCAGCAAGTTCTCAGACCCTTTGACAGCGCTCACGCCTTGCTGTCTGTCACATAACTGTCATACTTGTCCCTGCTCTGGTTTGTCCATGTCACATGTGCTGAGGCTGTTAGAAAACCCCGGATAATCGTCAGCTCGCAGCAGCATTGTGCAGACGCAGGGATACGTCCAGACTGCTTCTCTTAGCTACCTGCAAACACCCTCTGTATAGTTACGTCATTCTTCTACACGACTACTACAAAATACTATTATCTCTCCTGTTCCAGCCTTCACACTGGTGATCTTAACCGGGACTCTGCTAATAACTGCTGAGGTATTTTAAACAGGAGTTCAACGCACTGCAACTTAAGAAAACACATGCGAATAGAAACAAAGAAAACACCTCGACAGGAAATACTCACGACAAATATTCTCAACACTTGCAAATACCTGCACAAACGACAATGGAAACGTTTCTAGGAGACCCCAAGAAATTATGAAAAGGCTCAGAATAAATGGTACTAATGCTGTGAACCTACCAGTGAATTGTATATGTCGTCAGATTAATTGAATTTACAAGCTAATATAAAGCAAAACGCTTATATGGAATCATGCAATCAGGATCTTAAAACAAAGAACAAATACAGCCCAACAACACTTCCAACACTAGTGACGATTAGCAAATGTCAGCAACTGCAAGTTACAAAACGTTTCCGGTGCCCTGAAACATTTGTGGTGTTGCAGGTATTTGCAGCACATGTAGCGTCAATATGATAAAGATATTTTCTTACTTTGCGTGGGTTTTGTCTTGTAGTGCATTGAGCTCTCTCAGCCACCATAGTTTTATCTAGCAAATAGATACCTACTATGCCTCTTAAAGTCTTAAATCTTCAGATGCTTCATGTCTTACTGAGGGTGGTCCTCTCACACGGTCTCTCCTTCCTATTTTGGTACACTTCCCCTCTCTCCCTTTAACACTCCAGTTGTTCTCCTCTGTTAGAAAGCTATAGGCTGTTTGGTGCCGTGAACTGGAACCCAAGGTGAAATGGCCTATAAAAGCAGTGAGTAAAATCCAGCTGAAGGGCTGAGGCTCCAGGACGGATGGTCTTTTAAAGAGGTCGGTGAATGGAAATCAATCACGCTCTGGACAGATGTTGCAGTTCACAGAGCAGGTCTGGGTTCACGTTAAAAAAAATAATAAAATCTGCAAGACATACTCATGAGTAACACCACACGTGTCGGCTTTTCACATTAGTAAGGTGCGTTTTTCTTTTTAAAAAGAAACCAATAAAACTGCTGCTTCATCATCACTGCAGCCATTACTCTCATCAGGATTTTCCCCACACCTCACCTAAACTGTGCTATGAATTTGTGAATGGTTTGTGCGCAACCTAAAATGAGGCCGAGTCACATCGCGTTATGCTCCGCGGATGTTGGTGATTCAGAACTAATTCAATTGGCATACAACAGTAGGGAGTGTCAGTTATCTCATAAAACATCATCATCTCCATTTGGTTCCTAATCAATAAGACTGTGTCAAGGAGCGTGACAGGTACAGGGGATAGAGAGAGTCAGGGAGAGCAAGGCGGAGGGTGAAGCTGAGGAGGTGACGAGGGTGCAGAGGGGAGAGGGAGACAAGGTTAATTGTGTGCCAAATCACTGTCAAGCGGCCGGCATCAAGCCTGGAAATCTTCCCATTAATTTGAATTAGGGGGCTGATACCGGCATTCTCACCTCACCATCCCCTTCCTCTCCCCCCTTCCCCCTCTGTCCTTACTGCTCTGTGAGCCTTGTGCACGGGTCGCGTTCGGCGGCGTCTGTGACAGCAGCCATATTTCACCAGCGTGCAGCGTTGGCCTGTCCTTTAGTGATAAGCTGTAATAGATCTACTCTCTCAACTCACCACGGCCTGTTCAAGGTAAGCACGGGAGAGGGGAGAGGAAAAGGGAGAAGGAAAGAGAGCAAAGAAATATAAAGCAAAGGAAACCAGAAGAGAAAATTAATAAGAAATGATACAAAAGAACAGGATGACAGGATGTAAGAAAAATGGAAATGAGTACTGGGGCAGTGAGCAAACAGTAAAGTATGGTGGGAAACAGTAAAGCAGAATGAGAACCCAAGAAGCAGCTGTGAAGAAAGAAGAAGAATCCCATAAAAGGGAGGACGGAGAAGGGGCAAGGGAGGGAGTGTCGTAGAAAAGGAGCAGTGAAAAATGAGGCTCATTGGGAGATAAGGGGGGATTAACCTTGCTGGTAATGAAGGGAGGGTGTGATGGGCGGACGGAGGGAGGAAGAGAGGGAGAGATAATTAATGAGCTTGCCCTTCCTGTGACTCCTTGCTAGAACCCTGGTTTGGAGGCTGCGCTTCACTGGCCAGCAGGGTCCCGGGACGACTGAGGGACCGGAGGAAGAGGAAAAGGAAAAGGAGGAGGAGTGTCTCAGTTCCTCAACTGCATGGCTCCTTTGCACGACTGCTACACTTGGGTTTGCTTCTAAAACTGCTGTATAAGGTGAATTTAGTTATTTTTTATGTTGAAAGTTAGTTGTGTTTTAAATGAATAAAAGCCTTGGGTAAGTGTTGAAAAAGTCAAATATGACTCATTTTTAGATCGTCTGCTCTGGTGACTTTCTTCATAATCATACAGACGCGACTGCCACACACATAGGTACAGGAGAAACTGCTTAAAATGATTTGCGCTCATGATTACCCCAGTTGGTGAGTAAGGTCTAAGCCACCCGGTTAGCTCAAAAACACTTCAGCACGACGTCATCAGTGTTGTTACTCCTGTATATGGACTGATAGCCTTTTGCCAAATGAGGAGAAGGCAGTGGACTGCAACTAACAAACATCATCATCACTAATAGTGAACGTGCTGATGTGCACAAATTCCAACAGCACAAGGTGACATCTCCAAAATAACTTTTCCTAGCCCTACCAACAGACCTAACCTACAGCCGTTCACTTTATATTGTGCGTATATTTGGATGTTTGAAGTGACAGATGACATGCTGCACGTTTCAGTCCATTAAAGTTCACAAGCTATCTTTCAGCTTCACAGAACACACGCGCTGCAGAACATCACCTACTCAGCACACCCACACCTGGCTCTCCTGCCAGAACATAACCATCCAAACTGTGTTTTTTTTTCTTTTTTTTTTTTGACGTGGATGTAATTGCTGATATGTAGTAATATAATTAAGTAGAATGAGAGAACGTGTGAATGGAAACATTTTTCATCCTCATCTCTGTGCTCTCTCTCTCTCTCTCTGCCGTGTATATTAAATCTAAGGCACCATCTCCACTCTGTGAAGCTCTGTCACGACTCACACTGCGGAGGGTGAGCATGCATGGGTATTTATACACAGACACGCACACGCACTTCTACTACTACTACTGCTGCTGCTGTTGCTGAAGTGCAGTATCCTTCTGCGTCAGTGACCAATTCGTGAACAGAAGCTTATTCACTGCTGCGTGAGAAAGATAATATCCAAGAGCCCTTGAGACAGCAGATAAAGAGACTGCTCACGACTCTCCTTTGACTGTCTTGAGAAGGACCAAACGACCTACAGCCCTGATTAATGAATGATCAAATTTACTACCACACTTGACACATAAACGGGGTGAAGATATTGTTTGTATAAGATCAAGCATCCATCATTCACAGTATCTTTTTGTACACAAGACAAAGGTTCCTATCTTTAACAACAAAGCACAAATCCTCAATAAACTGGAATTTAAATAGATCATCTCACTCAGTTCAGGTAAATGCTGAGATTAACTTTTTCTTATCCTTCAGCTCCATCTGCTGGATGGAAGTGGTAAAAGCAACAAGGTACTAGAGCACAAAATGCTCCAGCAAAAAACATATTCATTCATTTTCTATAACCACTTGTCCTCTGGAGAATTGCAGGGGGGCTGGATCATTTCCAAGCTGTCATTGGGCGAGAGGCGGGGTACACCCTGGACAGGTCACCAGTCTATCGCAGGGCTAACGCGGAGAGACAGACAACCATTCACACTTACATACAGCTAATTTAGAATCACCAATTAACCTAAAACCAAGTCTTTGGACGGTAAGAAATTGGGTGGGGGGGTACCTGGAAAGAACCCATGCAGACAGGGTGAGAACATGCAAACTCCACACAGAAAGGCCCCAGTCGGCCTGGATTCGAATCCAGAAACTTCTTGTCGTGAGGCATCAGTGCTAACCACCACGGCACTGTGGTCTGCCTATAAAAAACACGTTCTAGCGGTGTTTTTATGTTAAAAAATAAAAATAATCTAGTCTAACTATTTTATTTAGTTAATGTACTATTCAAACACCTCATTGTAGAATACAGTTAAATATACAGTAAATGTGTAAATATCATCAAGGAGCTCCTAAATTTATTCAGGGAATATCTTAAATGTAAATGTATCCTTGAATTGTGTAATTGTATGTGTTAACACTGGCAGAAAAAAATAAATGAATAATTGATTTAAAATGATCGACATTAAATCAGGTTTTAAGTTAAGTCCTACTCTAATTTCTTAATAGCTATTTCAAAGCAGATTATTTAATCAAGAAGTATGTTAACACTTTATTATAGAGTAAATGTTGCTATTTTCCCCAAATTTCCTTGGACATTTAGTGGAGGGAAGTTTTCTATTTGGTACTAAGTAAAATAGTTAAAACAGGAACACATTTTTAATCTTTCTGTTTAGCTAGCTGATCTGTTTTTGTTGATTACCAAGAAAATGTCTCATTACTACCATCCTCACATTACTTTACACTTACAAATATGCAAGAAAAAACTTAGATGGATGAATGAAATTACATTTTCATGTGTTTCCTTAGACAAGAAGTTGTTATGTTACATCAAGGAACCTCAAAATGAGTCAGAAATGAAGCAGGAAGAGTCGCTCTGTGCTCTGCTGCTCTCTGCTGGTCAGACTCTGTATGTCTAGTCTGAACAAGCATATTAATCGCGAACTGTGTCAACCGTGAATTAAAATGATGTGGATGTTAATTTCACTGATAAAGGAACAAAGTACAGTGAGGCTTCTGGTAATAGAATTCCCTGAGGCAAGTATCTTGTATGTCAGCTATTAATTAGAACGACTAACTCTGACCTCAAAACCCAGTCAAATCTGACCTCAGATTGGTATGCAGCCTGACAGGTTAACACACCTGTATTATTTAGTGGAAGATTTTGACACGTTATTAGCAGAACTACAGACGAGGCTGCAGCAAATATGAACAGGATTATTCAAGGAGTGGATTTTGGAGCATTTCCATGATTAATAGGCTATGAGCTGACCTGTTTCCTCAGGCCATCCTGCTGCCTGTTAGTTACAGTGGCTAATAATCATCATCTCATCCTGCTGAGGAGAGCCTGTTGACGGAGGGTTTCATTAAATAAGTAGATAGCATCATGCAATATGTAATAATGAAAGCTGACTAGAACCATCAACTAAGACTGTGGATTATTAATAATATTAAGCGAGTTGTAGTAATGATAGCCAGAAATGGGCAAGTACCAAATTATTTAAACCAGGCAACATAACTGAGGTGATGACTAAAAGGAGCGACTAATACAGCTGATTGACATATGATGATGTCAAACTTCAAACATTTACTGCAAGAAAATACCCTCCACAACTATGGCACTTAGTACCAAATTCATTGTGCTGATAGCTGGCTTGGAGCACATCTCCAACATCTATCAATGTTTGTATTTTGGCCTTAGTTATTTGGAAGTTTGAGATGTGCCACTTTGTTTGAAATCATTTTTAGTTTACAACTCCATATAAGACTTTACTGTTGAAGAGCAACCTCTTCTTGCAACATAACAGGCTTGGAATGTCATCTGAATGCAGATTGAGCAGCAAAGCATTTTTCTTTAAAGTGGAGAATGGTGAAAGCAAGAATAGCATTGAATTATTTGAAGTCATAAGCAAAATAAGATTGGGAACTACTTTATATGTCAGTAGGATAACATATACATTCGTATACAGTACCCTTATCCCACATAGACCTAGGACTGTGATTCCTCAGTCCAAGGTAATGATATGTGCACGTTGTATTTAGCGTACACACATCAGTTAAAGAAAAATGTTATTGTCAAGCTCTGTTGTCCACCAGTGAAATTATACCGCCGACCCCCACAACTCCCCATACGGCGGCTCAGACCAGCGTGACCCAGTGACCTTTGACCTTAAAGGCTCAGCTACAAGCTCCAGGATCCATGACTTACACAGTGTGTAATGCATGGAATCAGGAATGATTTCCAGCAAAATGGATTAGTGGTATAGGCATAATGAAATACAAACATACAGTCAGAGCAAATCCCCTGACCTTAAGCATATTAATGCAGTAAAGCCTGGACACCCTTCGTTATTATCCATCCCTCTAAGCACTGGCAGATTAAGGCGGATTCAGAGACAGCAGAAATGTCTAGAAAATATAATATGAAGAGGACACGGTCGATAAACTGCCTTTGCAAGAGGAACCATTCATTTGATCTAAATGGTTTTCGGTGCGCCTGTCCTTTTCAGAGAGTTCGCGAGTGAGTCTGTCACTGTCTGAGAAACTTTCTGATATAAAAGAGGAGAGGGGAGAGGAGGCAGAGAGCTAGTGGAGGAGGAGGAGGAGATCAATCTGATGTCCCAGTTATCTTCTTGTCAATTTGGAGACAGATAAACAGACAGCTGCCCGCTATAGATTAATTACACACCAGTGCTCATTAATCTGAGCCCTGTCAGCCAGTTATAGGCCCCTACAACACACTGCCGCCCCCTTCCATCCTCCTTCAGTTTCTTCTCGTTAGACTGTTTATCCCCTCATGTCTGTTCAACTCTTGTCACTTTTACCCCTCTATTCCCCACACATGCATGCTTTCAACCTATATTTTTACAATTGGCATCATCAAGATTGCTATTAAAAGACACACTGAAGAGACATTATATCATGAAGGTGAACTTGTTTACAATCATACTTTATCCTGATCAGGCATGACCACCTTCCTAATATTGTGTAGGTCTACCTTGTGCCTTCAAAAACAGTTGTGACTCATCAGAGAATGGACATGGGCCCTCTGAGGGCGAGGGCCTTTGGGTCCTATGGGTGGAGCCTCTGTGGATCATCCCACAGACACTTGATCAGTTTGGGATCTAGTGAATTTGGAGGCCAGGTCAACACCTTGTGCTGTTCTTCATGTTTTTTTGAGTTGTTCCTAAATCGTTTTTGTGTGTGTGCCTGTGTCAGGCTGCATCCGGCTGGGGATGGCTGCTGCCATCAAGGAGTGTCATTGCTATGGGGTGGGGGTTCCTGGTCTGGTCTAGGTGGGTGCTACATGTCTAAGTAACATCCACATGAATGCCAGGTCCAAAAGTTTCCCAGCAGAACACTGAACTGTCACAAGATGGTCAATGTTATTTACTTCTCCTGTCAGTGGTTTTAATGTTGTGGCTGATTGGTGTATGTATGACAGGTGTAGTTTATCTCGTTCCTCCTGCTGATCTCCTCTCATCCTTTCCTCTCTCTTTTTCTATCTCTACCCAGCTGGACTCAGTCAGATTCGACTCCTCATATGAGCTGGGTTCTGCTAAAGGTTTCTTCCTGTTAAAGCCACCGTCACCTTAATGCCTGCTCTGGGGTCTCAGGCTGGGTTTTGTAAAGATTCTTGACACAATTTGTGTTGTTGTAGAAGATATAAAAATTAAATTGAATCCCAGAATTAGATCCCAGATTGATATCGTGAAAGTAACACAATCAGTATTAAGCATCAAAATCAGACCCCAGCTAATAGTTCAGTTTCACTTCTGTCTCTGCAACACAGATCTATTCTGACATGTTATCAGAGTACAGCCAGTTTAAATTCTTCAGTTAACTCATTTTTATAAATATAAATATGATCAGAAAATAAACTTGACTGCTTATTATATTTTGGTTATGTAAGAGCATTTATGAGCAATCAGGTCCGCTTCATCAAAATAGAGTCAGAATAAGAGTAGACTTATCAAATAATAAAAATGATGCCCCTCTAATGCTGATGGACGGATCCAAAAAGGATTTTCATTCAGTAATCTTCCACATTGCAGGATTTCAGCTGTGAGTTGCAGTTTGTTATCTGGCCACACGAGGATACTACAAGTCCAGTCATTAAATAACCTCACATCAAGTGTAAAGCAGCACATGCTGATTGAGAAGCTGCTGCTGATTATTTTTACTACTGAGAAGCAGTAAAAAAATAATCTTATGTGCTTGAGAAGATTAGGATTTTAAAAAGTCACTTCATCAAGAAATTGGGAAGCATTTTTAATCCACTATTAACTTTTAAAGCATACGACACCAGTCGCCTCAAATCATTTTATTACACCCTGCAACAATCCTTCCCTGTTTAAAATTCACAGCCTAAATGTCCTTCCAGAAAACCCACATTCAGACACTGAAGGATGGTTGTTAGCCAGGACATTTTGAGCTGCCCTGGCAGAGTAGAGCGCATGTTGCTGAAAGCCAAAATTCCCCATGCTGACTGTGGCTCTGAGAGGTGATTTGCAGAGTGTGACTGTGAATGGCAGCCGCACGAGAAGACAAAGTGAGAAAGCAGAGGAGGAGGAGGAGGAGGAGGAGGATGAGGAACAGAGTGGAGGAAGGAACGAGAGAGGTCTAAATCAATGCCATCCACTTCAGATCGGTGCCAAGAAAGACAGATGCTCTCTCTATCTGTGTGAGGGTGCATGGCTGACAAGACACACATCAATCAGGAGTTATTTTTCCCTCTAGTCTATTTCTGCTTTGACCAGTTTAATCAATATAAGATGTGATGCATACTAAGTCAAAAGCAAATTAAACTTGAAATGAAATGCATATGGATTGCAACACTTAACTTTCTGTTCTGTTTGTTAAAACGTTGCATGAACATTATTGTGCATGACAATCTACTTGTTGATGCAGCTTCTTTGATATGAGCAAAGAAATACTCCACTCCACTAAACAGTAGACTTGCAGCAAGGGGACAAGAGATGCTAAGAGTTTCTGGGCTTGCTCCACATCTAAGACCTTGTCTGGACCTCATTCACTCTCAGTCTGGACCGTCTACTTCCTTGGAGCTCACCCAGTATCATTTATAGCCGCTGCAATAAAACACCTCCTCAAATTAGCAGCTCTCTTGGAGCTCATGTCAGAACCATAATCACCGGCTTCCCTTTTCAATAAGGACACAGGTTTGTGTGTCGACCCCCGAGGCAAGGACCGGGTGAGCCTGCTTAAACAGAAACACTATCTCTCTGAGATCTATATGTATACAAGCACACAGCAAACCCAGCAAAGCTACAAAAACAGCTGCCATGGAGTGCTTATAGAGCGCAAGCCTGCACTCTCTCAAGAAACATGAGAAAACAACCTGCACTCTGAGCAGCTAGAATAGTTCAGGTTAAAAATGCAACAAGAAGACATGCCCCAATATGTGACATTTTATACAAGTGGTCTCTGTAATGTCAGCAATAAAAAAAAGACTCCTACCATCACTGTTTAGTTTGATATGTTTTCACTAAGTGCCTGGAACTGCTGGCAGTCAACACAGACCTGTTGCACAGACAAATATGCATAGCTAGCATACCAGCATGCAGTCTTGGCTCACCAGAAACAGAAAGAGTTGAACACCCCACCTGTAACTGTTTATGAATCGTCTGCGCCTGGGGTTTAAGCACCACTGCCTCCTCAGTCTTCATCACTACAGCGACCTGTCTCAGTTTCCCTGGCTTCTTCAAACACCTCAATCTGCCCGCTCGCTCCGGCCCAGAGGTCTGCCAATCCTAATAAGTAGCTCTGCCCGGATGCAGCCCAACAGACTGTAAGTCTGACTCTGCACCCAGCAAAGCCAACCACTGAGAGACTTAATGATCAAGTTTCCCCCTCTGTCAACTGCCAATAAGCTGGTGGGGGAAGGTGGGCGGCTGTGCACTGCGATCACTGACCCAGTGACATTTACAGTCATGCCCGATGTCACGTGCGGTTGACTATGCCAGTCAGCCCTTTGTCTTGGTTTTACACACACTGCAATGCCCTTGGATCTTTCTGATTCAGACTAAATGAGCATACTGATAGAATTAAGATTCAGGGTTCTCCCAATAGCTCTCCTGGTCGAGCTGAAGCCCCTATAAATTAAGGCCATAGTTTTCACTGCAGTGGTGCAGCTTCAGTCACAGTCTGCACCTTTTGCTGCATGTCGTTGCCTTTCTGCCACCTAATCATTTCCTGTCTCTCTACACTATCACCTTTCTAATAAAGTTGAATCACTGAACAAATCAAGCAAAACAGAACGCACTCTTAAATAACACATTTACCTTTGAATTCATGGTGCATTTTGTCGCATATTTCCAGTGTTACAGTGTGATGTAAGGCTGAGATATTTTCAGCGCAGCTATAATGGGTTTGACAGCAGGGAGATGTTCAGCTACCTAAAATATCACCAGAGTCCTCTCCACCTACACTACCTACAGTACATGGAGCCCTCAGCTGAAATGCAAGAAGTTTAGGTGTGGACTCTGGAGAGTGTCAGCCGTCATTCTGGGAACCGTTAAAAGCTGAAAAACTGAAGAAGAGGAAGACAAAAACAGGCTGAAGAGAAAAAAAATGTAAAGTACACTTTCATTGCATAATAGATCCTCAAACACACTGTTCATCAGGGATTGATCCGTCCAATTTTTACCTGTTAGTCTTCATTACAGGAAATATTCTTCATATGCGTGGTAGCATTCAGTAGCGAACCAAAGTAGAGATGTAAATGTTACTTCTAATGTAAACCAGTGCAGTTCACACCTGACACGTCACAGACTCATGACAGAGTGGTTCTCTTCCTGCACCTCCAGCAGCAGCAGCAGTCACACTACACAACATCCTCTCTCAAAATGCCACTTTATCAACACAATCCGTCATGCTATTTCCCCTGACCTTCACCACGAATAAGAAAACAGTCACAAGATGTGAGTGTGTCATCTAAATAAAGCCAGCTTTTGTTTACAGTAGGTTTGAACAACACTTAAATAACATGCGGCCTATCCAGGTACCAAGCTGTTTTAGTGCATTTCATGTTTTCAGTACACAAAGGCAACCATGAGTAACCCTGTCTGTAATGATTCTGAGGTCATTTTAAAAGGGGTTTTCCTACAGTTATGAGGCTGAAGCTGAAAGGGCACCGTCTAAACAGAATGAATGTAAAAATCAATGTGAGAGAAACAAAATGAACTAAATGACCTTTCCCAGATCTACTGGTTGTCGTTTATCCCCAGTTGACTTCTTCAGAAAGTTTTGTCTTAAAGCTTTTTTATTTTTTCTAATGTATTATCTGCTCCAACTTTTCCAACATTTTGTCCACAGCTATCGTTATAGCAATAACGTTGCAATGTGACGTGAAAATGCCTATTTATTTATTTAAATATGTAACATTTTCTCGAGGGAGGACACTCTCTCCCCTCCTTTCTGAGAGAGGGCTGAACTTCTAAGCTATTCTAACACACGTGACTATGGCCTGATGTGGCATGTTTGTGGACATCCAGCAACACAGCAGAAAAGAATTCTAGGGAAAACACTGTAAGTATTCATGTTTCCATTTACAGGATTTTAAAAATAGTGCTCTAAAGGGACTTTGAAAAGGGGTGCAGACGTTGACAGAACTGTGTGTATGTGACACAACTCCCTGAAAGTGCTTATACTTGGACAGAAACTGTATGGATGGATGTGTAGTTGGATTGTTAGACCATATAATTAATTTTACTACATGTAGGTGTGTTGTGTCATTTGAATCTAATAGAATCTTTATGTTTATCAAAAGAAAGAAATGACAAATACTTCATTTAGACCAGTTTTCAAAGATAAAGAACTGTATGTAGCTAGTGTTAGTCTCATTTGCTTCAACAGTATATAGAGTGTGTGTCAGTTTTAATATGTGTGTTTGGAAGTTTGGCATCAATATAACGTTCAGTATTTTCTGGTTTTAGTTTGTTTTAGCTTCGGTTTAGTCAGTATAGTGGATTAGAATTCAGAAAATGATTATTTAATTGTGATGATTAGGTTGTACTGTACTGGTCTTCGACAAACAGAGCAATGCAGACACAGACAAAACACTCTCAGGCTTTAAGCGTTAAAACAACTATGAAGCTCCCTCGCTGATTCAGTACTGTCTGCATGCCTTCAAATGTCTCCATTCATCGCTGCCCTCGTGTGATTCATCTGTGAAAAATCTGTGGATCAACTCGAGCCATTAAGCTACGTACCACATTAACATTCCACTCACATGGCGTGAGAGCGACAGCGATATGAGGCCGTACTGTAAGTGTCACACGTGTACATAATTCAGGGCGAAAATTAACTACCTTGGGTGAAAATACAAAGTACTCTAATGTTTTATTTTTAGGAAACAGGCAAGCAGCGCTCTGCCGTGTCTGGCGAAATAATGACAGGAATTCATACCGAGCCAAATCACACACTCAAACGCAGGAATGGAAAATTCATGTTTAAAATGTTGGCTAAACTTTACTTAAGTTGTTTATTTTGCATGTTTTTGAATGCACTGTGTACAAAAATTGTATTGTCAGAGGTTCAATTCCATATATAGACAGATATACATGTGCAACTTATTACATAACTTTCTACACTATGCATTGTTAACAACAGCTGAGCTGCACAGTTGCTGTAGGCACACACCCATGCTCACACACACCCATCATTTTTCATGCAGCTCTGTGAATGTGACATCTATTGGCGCTTTCATGGCAGTAAACCGTTTAGGCTTCCGTAGCCGCCTCACGGCATCTCGCTGTGGGTAGATGAAGCATTGCAACCGTACTGTCAGTGATTGCAACACATGCCACTGAGGAGGCATTAACAGTCACGTCTGCATTCTCTACATCACTGGAGGGAGAAATCGTTCTGGGAAAGGTCCACCTACACCACCTATAGTTCAAGTAACCCACAGCTGAAATGCAAGTTTGGGCCTGGAGTGGCAGTAGTCATACTGGGAAACTAGAAACAAGAGAAGAGGATGACAAAAAGGGCTGAAGAGAAGAAAAAATGTAAAGTACACTTTCATTGCATAATAGCTCCTAGAATACAATGTTCATCAGGGATTGATGTGTCCAATTTTTACCTGTTAGTCTTCATTACAGAAAATATCCTTCAGCACAGATCTTAGTCATATGCGTGGCAGTATTCAGTGGTGAACCAAAGTAGAGATGTACTTTTTATGCAAACCAGTGCAGTTCACACCTGACACGTCACAGGCTCATGACAACGTGGCTCTCCTCCTGCACCTCCAGCAGCAGCAGCAGTCACACTACACAACATCCTCTCTCAAAATGCCACTTTATTCATTTGTACCAACACGATCCGTCATGCTATTTCCGCTGACCGTCACCACGAGTAAGAATAGCCACAAGATGTAAGTGTGTCATCTAAATAAAGCCAGCTTTCATTTACAGTAGGTTTGAACAACACTTAAATAGCGTGCGGCCTATCCAGGTACCAAGCGGTTTTAGTGCGTTTCATTTCTTATGTTAATCTCTACGGATAGATATCCAATACTGGGATTTAAATATATGAAGACACAAAGGCGACCATGAATAATCTTGTCTGCAATGATTCTAAGGTCATTTTAAAAGTAGTTTCCCTACCGTTATAATAACTGATTCTGGGAAAAGTCAGGGGGACCACTCACAGACCAGCCTTCAGTTCTGGGATACTTATACAGGATATCAGGAGATAGATTTACTTTGACAAAGTCTGAGATGTTAAAGCTTTGCCTCTCTGTCACTGGAACAGCTTAATTCTTCATACTCAAACGTTGCACGTCCATTCCTTTTTACACAGCGACCTTAGAAACATTTTCAATTGTTTCTTTTTCATTGTTTTTCTGCTCCTGTGAGAAGCTCTTTTTGACCATTATGAAGTGGGCACTTACTGCTAGTCGCCATTCTAGATCAGTCATATTGAGGAAATTGTGGACTTTAAGGAAGAATGCAAACAACTAAATCGCAGCTTGATGACTTTGTCTTGTACTGCGAATTTTGGCAACAGACAGAAATAATAAAACCCCTCGGATTCAATGCGCAGGGTTTTTGTGTCTAGCGATTTTTATTTGATGACGAATCTCAAAAAATCAATACGATAAATATGGACTTGTCATTCAGATGTTTCATTCTTTTGCTGAACATATTCTAAGTTTTCTGGATCATCTAAAAACCCGATGCAACACTAAGAAGGCGGCCTCCTGTAAGCTAAGGTAGCTCAAGAGTCACGCTTTAAGAAGAATCTGCCCACACTAACATCCTGTGTCAACTTTCCTACACAGGCCAGATTCACATGAAACAAGACATCTAATATTGGCCCACACAAATGCACACAAATACCCACACTAACACGCACAAACGCACGCCATTACGGTAAATTACCCCCGTAGTCCCATGAGGGTCTGCAATTTGAGGGTGTCAAAGTCAAGGTGTAATATGAGCCTGACATTAATAATAGCCAACACACTGGCCCTGCTAGCGCTAATGAATGCAACACATTAACACACACATGACCTCGCATCACACACACACACACATATGCATACGCACACGCTTAAACCCTCAACATCAGAACAAGAAATACAATATAACTGTGAAGACGTTTTGCAGAGAGGTAGTTATAGTGCACTTACCCATGCACCACCACACACTTCAAACTCTCTCAGACTGCAGAAGCTTTAAGAGCACAATGTTTAAAACATGGAAATGCTGTTAGGGCACAGTGTTAGCCTATACTTCTGGATTAGCATGTGTTCTAAGGGCTGGAGGAGGAGGGGGAGAACAGAGATGAGAGTCAACGCTTTGAGCAATACTAATGCTCAGCTGAGATGAGCAGTCTGACAACAAGGCTACAAGCCTTGTGAATAAACGATGAGCACACAAGCCAGGGGGCAGAGGTAGCAGTTATTTCAGCGCGATGACTGAGCCGACCTCTCTAACTGCTTAACACGCACACAGTCACACAAAAATATGAATGCCAATACAAGCGCAGGCAGGCGATTGTATTAGCATTCCTCATGTCCTGACCCTCTGTTTGGCCAGGACAGGACTGGACTTCTGCCAGACAGGAGACCGCTTCATCCATGCCCACCTGGTGTGTGTGCATAAACACACACGCACACACACATACACAGTCGACAGAGCTGGGGGAGTCTGCCATGCAGAGGAAGCCGTATGTCAATCAAGTGTCAGGGCAACCAGGGGAGAAGGATATCAGGCCATGGGTGAGACACTATAAATAACCCAGCCCACCTTGGGAGTCAGGGTCACAAACACACACACATACATATGCACACATACACACACCCACACAGTCATGTTTCCATCACTTCAGAGGACAATGATTTTGCATTTGTTTCCTGGAGACTTAGTCTAAACAAAGGAACAACACTAGATGCCAAATGCTAACCCTGAACCAACATCTTCATCCCATCATTTAATGATTTATGTTATGAGGACTGGATTTATGTACCCAAAAGAAGTCACCGCAACACAAGTACCACAGTGGCAATCTGAAAGTCGAATTGTTTGAGTCACTGATGTTGCAAAATTTGACAACGTTGCTTCCTTCATCTGCATCACAGAATTTAAACTAGATGTGTGTCCATGGACCCTGAGAGTGAAAGCAATTTAAAATGCTTTGGATATGATAAGTCTGTCAGCATTTTTAATTTGTCTTTTGAGTGTGTGACAAAGGTTTCCCCTAAAATATCCTTGTGTATTACAAATTAACACCTACCAGCAGCCAATGGCTAAAAGCTTGTCTGAATACCTATATGTTTAGAGACTGAGGAGGATCAAGGAAAACGTGTTACTGTCCATTTCCTTGATTTTTAGGTCTTCAGTACTGAGCTACAACAAGAGGTGGGAGAGTCGGACATAAACTGTTGCAGATGGTTAATTAAAGAAAACACAAAGTAACTTTCTTAAGAGCACAGACACTTCCAAAACAGGAATATACTGAATGAAGACTCTGAGCTCTACTCCAAAATCTACTTCAGCTTCATCTGAATATATATAATATATTTTTAATTCATTCATTTTGATTCATGTTGTTAACAGAGAGGAGAGGATAGGAGAGGAGAGGAGAGGAGAGGAGAGGAGAGGAGAGGAGAGGAGAAGTTGGTTTAGGTCAAATCAAATCGTGGATTGAAGGGTTCTTCAAACACATGCAAACCCTTGATGACCTACTTTCGTGGTGGCCTCCAGCAGAGCAGAATCAGCTGTCATGGCAACATGCACTTCACATCTCGGAGCCCATCATCATTATCATCATTATGATTATCATCGTCATCATTATCAATGGCGCTCCATAGCAAGGGGAGAAACAAGGGGAACATGCCACGGCAGTTAATCTCATCTATTCTAGGGGGACTCATGCGAATGAAACAAAAGAAGAGTGGAGATGAGATCTCAGGAAATACGTGGCGGGGCGATGTAGTTATGTCATGTGTGGAGTCATTCTCTGCGTTTCTGCCTGTTCCTGCTGACACGCCACCTCCACCTGAATGCATGGCAGCAGGCAGCGGCGCTGTGATTGTGTGAGAGCAACCATTACAAAAGAAAGGGAGGGGGGTGAAAACAGAAGGGAAGAGGAAGTCATACTTTGGGCAACGGCGTTTCGGATGACCGGGCTTTCTTGGGAGATATCTGTGAAGAGAGCAAGAGAATTATTTTTCTTGTTTCCCCCTCTTCAGAGATATCTCCTGTGGCATATTGCTGTTCTCTATTACAGAAGTTTGTCTGATCACAGATTTCACTGTCAGCAGGAGCTGTAAGCGGTTCCTCAGACACTAACAGTACATTTAGTCTAACTTTTCGTAGATGTATTCAAATCCGCCCAAGAACTGCGGTGTTATATATGAGCTTTCAGTTGACACGTTTCTTGTGTGATCATTCTTAGCATATTTTATCACGGTCAACAGAAGCAGGTGTTGTACTGCAACACACATGAGAAAAAGGGTCGCAGATTTAAAAACTGAAGGGCCCTGGTCCTTTGGGGGTCATAGTTTGGGTCACACTTGCAGCATGCAGGGACCACACATGTGCACTGAAGAAGAATAAATGTCACATTTTAAGCAGTGACCCTGCAAAGACCCATTCAGCCCAATACATCATACAGAGGGCTAGGTAAGGCCCTCGGCATACAAACTATTCTATTGCTATGTTCTGCTACCACCCAGAGACAGGTGCAGAGACATATTAAGAAGCAACTTATCAAATGTTCAGGTCTGTAGGTGGTTATAACTATAAACAGCCCTTTTCTAGTTGATCAAATGTGTCAGTGTGAAATGTTAAGAAGAACCAATGAACAACAACACATCAGAGGAGACACTCAGAGAGAAGAGGAGACACACAATCACATTCACAGAGGAGAAGTCACACGGCAGAATGATAGAGAAACATCTGTTTTCAGTATGCTTTCTGACGGCTGTAAAATTACTGAAAGGCTTTGAAGCTACATTAAACAATTTAGGACAAGCAAGAAGTTGATGGACTCCAGGGGCGGACAGCAGTGGTGGAAATGTGCACATATTTAGCCAATGCAGTAAATTCTGCAATGGGCATATAAAAAGAACACCGCTGTGAAATCAGAAAGATTTTTCTGATATAAACTAAGCAAGGAAATTTAATTTATATAAACAGTTTTGTACTTTATTTTAAAAATCACAATCACAACCTGTGCAATGCAGCTAAAACCAATATGACACATTTTAGAGAAAAAATATAGGAATAAAAAAAAATCGCAGAATAAAGTAGCTGCATAAGCGTGAACACAACCCTGAATTAGAAGTAGGATAAGGTCCTGATCTATCAAATTTTGAAGGCATCTCCTCTGAACATGTCTCTTTAGATCCCCCTCCCCACAGTTTTTCTATAGGATTCAGGTCAGGCCTCTGGCTGCGTCATTCTGAAACGCTAATCTTTTTTTATCTTTTTTTTTGCTGAAGCTGTTCTTTCGCTGATTTCGATGCATACTTTGGATGTCTGTCACGCTGATAGGTAAAAGTTCTCTTTATTTCCAGCTTTCTGGCAGTCAACAGGAGGTTCTGTTCCAAAACTGACTGGTACCTGGGGCTACTCATGATTCCCTCCACATTCACTGAGGCCCCAGTTCTATCTGTCGAACAACAGCTCCAAATTAGGATGAACTCACGCAGTTAGGCTCTTTATTTTTGACTTTTTCTCTGAAATGCATCACATTGGTATTTCATGGCACTGCATAGGTGGTCATTTTTAAGGGGGTTTTCAGACTTATACACACTGTACGCCTGCATGCAAATCATAATCTCTGCCCTCTGGTTTAGTCTCAGCTGCTCAGAAAAAGGTTTGCTTCTCTTCATTAGTTAATAACACCAACAAAGGAGGCATGTCAAACTATATAATTTCATTGTCTAAAATCTGACCAGCAACCTTCTATCAATCAGCTCATTCACATCAAGAGGTAGAAATAGTTGAACTCTATTGGTTTTATATTCAGTAGGGTGTTAGTACTGTTTTACTTACTTCACTTAAATCTACTGCTCACATCTGACCAAGTAAGACAAAATTGTGTGTTTTACAATCTATGGCTTACAAATGCAATGTTTCTATGTGATTTTTCCCTGCTAAATTTTATAAAGTTTATTTAAACTGGTTGTTTAACAGTCTGGCAAAAGAGTCATTCATTACAAAATTGCTTAATGCAGGTTTAAAGCAAAACAATGTACACAAATATGACTTTAATTTCAGACACGATGGGGACATTTGAATAGTGCGAAGTGTCCAGATGGTATGCAGAATTATCGATGTTGCCTCAGAGGAAAGAGTGTAACAGGTGGAGAGAGAAGCAGTGAGAGACAACAACACAGAAATGACAGACGCCTACATAGAGTGAAAATGCAAAGACGGGAAAACAAAAAGAACAGGCTGAAAGAAATAAAGGCCTGTTCCTAAGTAAGTGCATACAGAGTTAGAGTAGGGGTGTTGGAGAAAGCGGAGGACGAAGTGAGGAACGATGAGCAGGAGAAAGGTGCGAGAAAAGTGAGGTGAGTGAGGGACTGGAAATGACAAAGGTCCGTCCTCGGTACTGAGGCGCGACACCCTCTGTCTGTTATCGCTCTACCTTCATTGGTGCCAGCTGGATGGGGGTAATGTAGGAGGGGTCCACCATGGGCTTGGGACGGTTGGCAGTGTCCGCCAGGAGGCTCTGCCATTGCTGCGGCAGCCCGGTGAACTTCTGCTCCCGCGGGTCGAAGCCCGTGTGGACCCGGTGCTCGAAGTTAGACGGAGCTGAGATCTCCAGCCGTTTCTTCTTCTTCCCAAACATGCTGGAAAACCCTGGCAAACCTGGCAACCCAAAGGAGACAGCGCCTGATTAACATTCTCAGGTCAGATTGATTGACTTTAATTAAATACACATAGGTATAAAACATTAATGTGTACTGTTGGTTGACTTATCAGTTGTCCTGTATAATCTTGCATATATTCATTTATGCATTTGATCGTATATGAGCGGTGTGAAACTACATCATGTTGAGTGGATACACACATACGTAAAATTGATCTAATTAATATCATTGCATAATTAAATGTGCACTGTTACTCTGAAAATACAGAACAAGACAAGTTTTTACATTTATACAGCACATGCTGTTCAATTATCTTTAGTGGTGCGCTTCAGCTGTGTGGTGAACATTTGTCATGCATGAACCATATAATGGTTTATGTAATTTTTTGTCATCCATAAGTAGACATAGGCTGCATTGTTGTCAAAGGTTTGTTCGATCCCTCTCAACTGAAATACATAAAACGTACATCATGCTAAAGTAAAGAATTATTTGTAGAGCTTTGGTGTGCAGCAACACCCGAAGTAGATGCCTCAGGATCTTCCAATAACTGCCTATGTCTCGCAAGCCTTTCAATCCGACAATGAATTCTTTTATACTACAGCAAACTGTGACATTAAAAGCAGGCACTAATTAAAATGAGGACTAAATAAATATAGAGCAGCATGTGCTTTATTTGTTTCTCTTCACATGGCAGGGTTGAAGTATGAATCTGACTGTGACTATCAGTGTTTGCTGATGCTTTATATTGTGCTGGGCATTTATGCACTCTGCTCTGTAATAGCACAACGCTGCAGGATACAAACAAGGAATGAACAAGCAAAAATGTCCAAACATGCTACAAAAACCAAGTGTCCACTTTGGTTATGTAACATCAACAACGGGGGAATAAATAACTGATGCGCTATGGTGAAGAGGAAAAGAAGGAAGAAGATGCCAAGCTGGGATGTTTGATAGTAAGGAGCTACTTTCAGAGGCACACATAGAAGCTCCTGTCTGAGCTTTTTGGAGCGGTTTGGAAATCTCACTGCGATACTGGTGGTTTGGGTGTATGCATAATGTCCAGTCATCGGAACAAAATGTCATAATGTTGTTGGCGTGGCTGTGAATGGAGTCTATTGTGTGAGTCCTCTCTAGAAGACATTGTCCTCTGAGAAAAACACCCTAGTTTTCTCTCTCGACCTCTAGTTTTCTCTCTCCCGCTCTGTTATGGCAATGTTTGTTGTGCCAGTTCATGCCACACATTCATGGTTTTACAGGCATGTATTATACAGTACATGTGCATTATGCGCAACACAAGTATTTGAGGATTGATCTTCTTAAGGAAAAAAGCACCCGGTGCCTCTGTTCACTCTAGTAAGCACATGTAACTGACACTCTTTAAGAACTGAAATTACAACTGCTATTTGCAAAATATAACAGCAAACTAGCATAAGTCAATAGTAACATGTAACTTTGATAACATGTCTCTCTGAGATTTCAATGCTTTAATTTTCATGAAAATGATAATAATAAAACTGCCTTGAAAGGGCAGTTTTGAAGATTTTCATTTGAATAACTGTCTGTAAAATCACTATCAGTCATGGAACAGGGTAGCAAACCGGTGAACAAGTCCATAAACTACTGATGAAAGTATTGTATAAGAAAGTCCTGACATCTACAGTATTACAAACTGGGCGTCTGTAGAGACATTCCTGTGCTAAATCACATGTCACAAACAGTCAGACTCGTGGTCCATCAATCAGAAGTCATCTTTCTGCCAGAGCGGGTGGACGGAGCTAATGTTTTAACTGACTGAACACATCACACAGGCAACACAGTTTGGATCTCTGGGAAGTGAGGCTCAAAAACACACCTGCAAGAAAACAGGATCAGAACTGTTTCCTCCAACTACAGGGACGTATCTGGTTGTTAACATTATTAAATCCCATCCCGTTCAAATTATTTAGATCCCAACTCCACACCAGTCTTTTAGAACTGAAGAAGCTCCTTGGCTCCTTCAAGAAACTCAACAAGTCTAGTTGCCCTTGTCTTAGCTTGGTTTTTTGGGATATACCATGACCTGGGTGACTGAGATCCCTCATAGACACACCTGCAATTACTGCACATTAGAACAAAACATGGATCTTAGAGATCACCACATTAAATATGCACAAGATGATATGCATATGATACAAAGATGAATGAGTGAAGCTGCAGAAAAAAAAAATCACAACTCTTTCCACTTAATCCATTTTGATGGCATGGAAATAGGGGTAACATGATTTGTTCCAGCATAGCCCTTGGATGATTTGGCTGTTTGCTTACTTTTAACAAGCACTTATTTTTAATGTGGTAAAAGTCTTGTATTGTTAAAAGGAAAGAAAAACTGTAAGATTCAAAACTGTTGTTGTCTACATTTGATTGGCTAGAACTGGCAGGCTGCCTGAGGGCTGGTGTTACACTGTCGGGAGCAAGAGACTAAGTAAACAAATTGTGCTGTGGCCTATGTGTCATGGCCGGACAGCATACTGTTACGAGTGCTGAAGAGTAAGGATCACATCAGCATCATGCCGGACACATGCATGTATGTTTCCCTTGCTCTCTAATGTTCTCAGCATGTAGACTGACAACAGCAGTGCAATTTTCCACAGTAAATGTTTGCTTCCTGGGTCATTCAACAAGTTAAGATGAAAGACAAATTGTATGCTGTGTTAGATAAGAAGAAGACTTTAGCAGGAAACCTGGTGTAAGATGTTTAAAGTCTGTGGCTCTCAGCGTAAGGTTTTCAAAATGGTGTTCCATCAAACATCAGACAAGTGAATAACAGCAGACAAAATATGGAATTTAATTCAATTCTGGTCTTTAAGCAAGTGCAGTGGTTACAGTTTGGCTGGATTTGCTTGAATACAAATGTCCTTAAACCAAACAAAGAACAACTAACTAACACTAATGCTGTTTCAGGCATTTTTCTAAACCTGAAACTCCACAGAATAATTTGGTTAGCTAACGATATGCAAAATAAATGCTAAGTCTCTACTTCAGGTAGCAACCTGAGTAGGCATAATGACATGTGGAGCTTATTTATAGCTGATAAACACACTGTTTGATTTATCCCTCTCACTTTAAATACAGTGTTTTTGGTTTTGGACGAGAGCTAAAAAAAAGAAAACACCCTCTAAAACACTATAGTGTTGTTATAATTAGTGCCCGTGCTTCAACACATGTAGAATAAGCAGTTCAAGATACTGCAAACATTGCGGGTTACTTCCAGAAAGGTGTCAAATGATTTGCACAGCAGTATGTTAAATCAGTGTTTGTTGTGAAGTCTATTGACTAGGCAGAGCCTCTTCAGATACAGTGGCAGAAGTCTACAAAGAGTCTATTTCCAAACGTAAGTTTAAACAGACAAGGCAAAAAAATTTAATCATGGAAATCTTTCTCAGTCATTTCCTTTGCTGCCCAGCAGGAGAGCCAGACAGACCAAATTAGTGGCCTCAAACAGGAAAGATGGAGAGATAGATTGATGGGAGAGGGAGATGGGCGGTGGTGGGTGGGGCGGGGGCAGATGGGAGCAGAACATGAGAGCAGAAAGGAAGCAGAGAGAGGAGGTTAAGGAGAGATCTAAAAAAATAACAAACAGAGGATACAAAAAAAGAGAAACGGGCAAAAAACCTAAAGAGTTGTGGAAAGAGGAAGGAAACCTTAAGGCTTTTGTGATGCATGCAGCGCAGCACAAATGCAGCACAAGAGATTATTATGCAGCACACAGCTGCCTTTAGAAAACTCAATGCTGGATCAAAAGGGTTTTAAGTCATAGAAACCTCGTCCCACAGGCATGTTTACACAACTCTGCCTTCTACGCTGCATTCACTGTAAGCCTCGGATCAAGGACGTACTGAATCATTTGTGAGTAAAAATATGCTATTTTCAGTAAAAAGAACACACAGACAGAGTTTATGCAAAGCCACAGGATATCATTTTATATTTATTATGATGCTATTAGGATTCAAATTTGCAAAACACTGAGGCTTAACGTTTAACTCTAAAACTGTGAGCCGTGTGAGTCACAGGAAAATTACATCAAAGTGCAGGATGCATCCATCAAGAACTTCCACAGCGGCATATTACATTAGAGTCCTGAAGGGACAAATACACTAGCTTATAGGGAACTTTTTATGCAACTATCAGATACAATAACCTCATCTAGTGAATATATTTAACTGGTGGAAACGTTTATCAGAGAGGCAGGTCACAAAGGATTGCTCTTTGACTATCTCCTGGTCTATCACGTTGCCTGGTTCACAAAATCCCTGACAAACGCCAAACAATCCCCAACCTTCATCTTTTTCATTTTGTGCTGAGCTACAAATCTCTTATGTAATGAGTACATGTCAGCAACCCTTTCCACTTTTGGCTGATGTCCACTTAAACCTCCGCAAATCGACCCAAGGTTTCCAAACTCGTTACTATTTTTAGAGCCTCTGCAGAAAGTGGAGTCTGTTTCACGCTAAACATTATGCTGATTAGAAGTGACACGCACAAGATAAAGTCGATAAAGACAACATCAAGGATGGAGGTGAAAATAAGCTCCAAGGAGAGGAGGACTCCTCTTCAAAGTGGCCTTCTGCAGTCACCACAGTGACTAAACGGGGCTTGATGGCAGTTGTACTGAATCATTAGTTGACTTATAAAGCAGCCAAAGCCCACGTTACCGTAGAGCTACACATAAACAAAAACAAAAACACATCCCATAAAGCCACATCCAAAGAACCAGATTTGAAATGCAGTAGAATAAAAATAATCATACTAGTATGAACTGTATATCTATCATTGACTGCACACACACATGAAGTTTTGAAGCTCAGTGTGGTAGCCATCTTGACACAACCCGACTTCACCTTACACCCAGATAATCCAAAAAAGGTCAAACCTAGTCAGACAGCTTGCCACCTGTCACTCAAAGCGGAAATGCATAACTTTAACTTATAACTTTAACTTCTTCCCATTTTGTGTATATTGGACAAATTGGGCTGTTTCACCTTCACAAATAATAGTAAAATGATCTTCCATATGGAAATTGTGAGGAGGCTATTTGGTCCTCAAGGACATTTAGCCTTAGCATGACAGTGCTTTATCTGCTGGCTCTATATTTTATCTTTGGGTACATGGTCGTTAACTTTGAGTTCAGCATGCAGTAATGGGTGATTTATCCGTTTTGGTTTGGAACTGTGATGGGTTAAATACACCACACAAGAGGACCAGCGTCCTTACTCTTTTGCGTCGGCGGAAAATTGACCTGGCTCTCCTACAGGAGACGCACTTGTTAAGCAGAGACTCTGGTCGGATGGCCAACAGATTTTACCACACAATTGCTTCCTCTTCAGCTGAAGCGAAAAGTAAAGGAGTAGCTATTGTTTGTAAACGTAATCTAAATATTAAGGTGTTGGACGTATGGGCGGACACCGCAGGAAGGATAGCAGTAGCCAAGGTGGAATTGTATGGGAGGAAGGTAGCTGTTATTTCTGCTTACGCTCCAAACAAATTTGACAAGACTTTCTATGACATGCTTACACAGAAGTTGTTAGAACTATCTGAATATTCTCTCATTGTGGGGGCAGATATGAATGCGGTGTGGCATACAGATGATCGATCTAGCTTGAGCGCCTCCAAAGATCAACAGCTAGCAACTGCAGCTTTACAGTCATGGGCCAAGACCCTTGGCCTGACAGATGTATGGCGTTCCTTCAATCCAACCATGAAAGATTACTCCTTTTTTTCAGCCAGACATAAATCATTTTCACGGATAGATTTTCTTTTCACTTCACCACAACTTTTTCAAAAAGTAAATGATGCTGCCTTACTACCTATTGCATTATCAGACCATAAAGGAGTATTTTGCTGTGCGACCTTGGGCTGCTTATCCAAACGTGCTGCTAGGTGGCGCTTTAATACCACTTTGTTAAAAAATGATGATTATAAATCTCAGTTTTTGTCCCATCTAAAGGAATTTTTGGACTTTAATTTAGGCTCAGTCAATGACCCCAGGATTTTATGGGATGCAGTCAAAGGGTTTATACGAAGTAACGCCATCCGTTTTGCCTCAAATCTGCGTAAGGATAGAACAGCCAAATTACAAGCTTTGGAAGCTGACTTGGCTAGAATAGAATTGACTTTACAAAATAACTATTCCCAACAGGTTGAATTACAACGGGAAATCATTAAAAAGGAAATTAATAATATTTTAAAACAACAGTCAGAATTCCTGATACATAGGACTAGACAGCGTTACTATTTTCAGGGGTCTAGACCCAGCCATCTCTTAGCTTCCAAAATAAGGACCAACGAATACTTTGCTGACATTCCTTCTGTCAGGTCAACAACAGGCCAAATTCTAACTGATCCTAAGCAGGTGAATGAGACCTTTCGCACATATTATTCTAATTTATACCAATCAGAGATACAGTTGGATAGAGATAAGTGTCAGAACTTCCTTGGCCAACTAGATCTACCACAATTGGCAGTGGCTGACTCTACGCATCTGGACGCACCCATATCACTGGAAGAACTTAAGGCAGCAGCTCTCGACATGCAAAGAAACAAATCTCCAGGGTTTGATGGAATACCTCCAGAGGTATATGTGGAATTCTGGGACATGCTGAGTCCGCTACTTCTAGACATGATCATGACATCTATAGACAAAGGAAGTTTTTCACGAGATGTCAATATAGCTCTAATATCCTTACTCTTAAAGAAAGATAAGGACCCTGTAGACTGCAGTAGTTATAGACCTCTCAGTTTATTAAACGCAGATCTTAAAATATATGCAAAGGTGCTAGCCAGACGCATTCAGAATCACATGCCGACATTAGTCAGTTGTGATCAGACTGGATTTATAAAGTCTAGGCTAGCTGCAGACAATGTCAGACGACTTCTCCATATAGTCGATGCAGCAGTAGACAAAACAGCACCAGCTGCAGTGCTATCCCTTGACGCTATGAAAGCCTTTGATAGGCTGGAGTGGTCCTTTTTGTGGGCGGTCTTAGGAAAAATGGGTTTCGGAAATAACTTTATTCATATGATAAAGGTCCTGTATTCAAATCCCTCAGCTCTGGTACTCACCGGGCAACTATCCTCTGTGCTGTTCCCTGTCACCAGATCGTCCCGACAGGGCTGTCCCCTGTCACCGGCACTTTTTGCACTTTCTCTCGAGCCACTAGCTCAGATGATTCGTCAGTCCCCCAATGTGCATCCTATTTCAGTTCGGGATTCAGATCACCACGTATCATTGTATGCTGATGACGTGTTGGTCTTCATGGAGAAGCCACTACAATCTATTCCAAACTTACTGTCCATTTGTGAAGAATTTAGCTGTCTCTCAGGTTTTAAGATCAACTGGACCAAATCTGCGTTACTCCCCCTTAATGATTCGGCTAAAGGGTTGCAATTTCCAGTTGGCATCCCAGTTGTCCAGGATTTTAAATACCTCGGAATACAAATTTTTCCGTCCTTGAACCGTATTGTAACGCACAACTACTCAAAAACATTTAATAAAGTTAAAGCAGACTTGGATAGGTGGATGAATCTCCCTAACTCTCTTAGAGCCCGTGTCTCTATAGTCAAAATGAACATTTTACCCAGGATTAATTTTACCAGCTCAATGATTCCCCTCTCTCCTCCTGTCAATTATTGGAACAAAATACATTCTTGTGTGTCTCAATTTATTTGGAACAGAAAGCGCCCCCGCCTTAAACTGTCCATCACACAAAGAGGAGTGGCCAGTGGTGGCTTATCTGTACCAAATTTTAAGTTTTATTTCTGGTCATTCGTACTTAGACCATTACTTGTGTGGCGTGACTCTGATGCCTCAGTTTCCTGGCGCAGGCTAGAAGAAAACTGTGTGAGACCCTGGAACTTGCAGGAGGTTCTTTTTGCTAACATATCCAATAAACAATGCCAATTACGTTTTGGTCCAATAGTCTCGCAACTCATTCAGACATGGCGTGCGGCTGAGCTTCAGTGTAAAATCTCCTGTAAGTGGCATACACTTACACCGATCTTTAAAAACAATGGCCTATTAATCGGAGGGAGACCGATCTCTTGTGCTGCCTGGTATAACAGTAATATTCGCACTTTAGACAAGGTATATAGTGACACGGGGCTGCGCACCTTTCAAGATATTAGAGACAGGCACAATTTGCCTGCAAACTCGTTCTTCTTCTATCTGCAACTTAGATCATCTTTACAGGCGCATGGTGCTCCGGTACAACAACCATTGCCCATTCACCCACTATACAAAGTACTTGCCACTCGAATTAAAAAGAGAGGGTTAGTATCCGCACTTTATCATTTCTTCCTGGAGGCCTCCTATAATGAACTACCACTTGACAGAATATGGAGGTATGATTGCCCTAATTTGGACTCTGATTTTGATTGGTCACAGGTCTGGGCAAATATTAGAGAGGCTTCCCGTAACCCCGACCACCAGCAGATCCACTTTAACTATGTACACAGAACGTATTTGACCCCTCGCAAACTCCATTGTATGAAGTTGATACCTGATCCCTTGTGTGGCCTATGTTCTATGAAGGCCTCTGGAACTTTTTTGCATATGATGTGGAACTGCCCTCCGGTTTCACAGTTCTGGTCCAAGGTGGCAGCCAAGCTTTCTGAATTAGTATCAGTGACCATACCAGTGACTATACCTGTCCTTTTGCTAATTGATCTGTCACAAGTTAATATTACTAAACTTAAAAAGCGCACTGTACTAGCTGGCTTAACAGCTGCCAAGAAGTTGATAGCCTTAAGATGGAAACCTCCCCATTCTCTCACCATCAGACACTGGGCACTTACTTTCCTAGATGTAATTTATCTAGAACTGTCAACTGCTAGAATTAATGGCGCTAGTGAGGCTTCCATAAACAACTGGCGTGCAGCAGCTGACGCACTGAAAGAACTTATAAGATAAGCTCAATGAGACTCTAACCTTGTTTTTCCTGAATGGGTTTGTTTGCGTGTGTGTCACGTCAGATCTATACTCCATAGGGTGCTAGAGAGCGTACCACTGTGAGTGTGCTGTTGGGGTGGGGGGTGGGGGGTGGGTGGTGCCCATTTTCCTTTTCCTTTTCCTTTTTTTTTTTTTTTTTCTGTCTATTTTTTTTTTTTTTTTTTACTTTACTTGATTTAGTTGTTACAGTCAATTTTTGTACTGTCTCTATTGTCATTAATGAGTCATGTTTCTTGGTTGTAACTTGTATTCTTGTTAAATAAAAATTTGATCAAAAAAAAAAAAAAAAAAAGAAAAAAAAAAAGACAGTGCTTTATCATTACATCATGTATGCAGCTGCTGTCTACCTTGAAACTGAGCACAAAAGTCCTTGACAGACAGCGTTTTCAACCCACTAACAATGGGAGCAATTAGCAACTGCTATCGCTATTGCTGAGGAAATTAGCAAGCAACAGACAACATCCACATTCATCAGCTAGAAATGAGAAGTGCACTTTTATTTGTTTTTCTGTGTGAAATTAGAGACCAGTTGATTCAAAAATGACTGTGGATTCTGAGAGGTGAATCTGCCACATGTTGTAGCCCAACAAGAGCTTTTAAAGAGCATTCATTTTATGACAGACAAAGCGTCTGTGATGCACCGTCTTGCACCTGTGGTCTTTAAGCAGCCATAGTAAGGATAAAAAAACTCCTGACCTACATGGTATGTCTCGGGAATGAGATTATTAAAGGCTAGCGGAGCTTAAGTCGTCTAGGCCAAGCTCAACTGTAAACAGACACAGCAGCACATGCAGACACACATGGACACCACTGAATGCATGTAAGCCAGCAGATGGAGACACATGTTTGCGCACTTGCATGGTCCAAACGTACTCCTGCAGAGCTTTTAGCAGGCTCTCTCCAAACAAGTTTGGACTGAGATGTAGAGAATTACTTCCAAGCAGAGCCCTGAGGAACTACTTACTGTTCAATTCTCCTGGCTGCCACATAAGCACCTCTTGTGCTGTAAATCACGGGCGGATTGTAAAGCACTTTGTGAAGTTTCAGACTAATGCCTGCAAGGTTATTCTACCAGTGAGTAACAATGTCACTCTGATGAGATATTGCACTGGGAAATATATGGCAGTGATTGGAGATTGTGGACTCCAGCATTACTAGTGAGACCGGAGTGAGCTACAACAGCGTGTGGCGTGAACAGCCACGATCACTGCACAGAAAGGTGAAGCGGTTTCCCGTGTACAGCTGATGAACTATTATAACTCCTTTACAATACCTCTTAGTGTGAGGCAGCAACAGCAGGAAGGGTTGCGTTTACCGAACCTTCACACAACAGTGATTATCTGGCTAAAGATGATTAGTAAACAGTAAGATAAGGCTTAAATCCAAATATATGCACAGACCTTGAGGTAGAAGCTTCAAACCGACTGAAAGCACACGGAGACAAACAGAGATGCCGTGGAAATGCATGTCATCAAGGGTTGGCTCAGCACCGTTAAAGCGGGGCAACCCGTGCAAGTGGAAAAAGCCAGTGTATTCAGCTCTAAGATGGAACAAATAAAGATGCATACCGTTGTCCTACATGAGTATGTTCCCTTTAAATTTGTGAAAGTAATATATTTTGATGCAAGGGGAAGCATTACATAACATCCTGCACACACAAAATAGAGAGGGATGCTCAGCCACGCATACGCATGAATATTCACTTTATCTAAACTGAAATGCAAACCAAGGGGTTCATAAGAACACACGCACTCTACATAGACAGACTATATACACTGACACAAACATACTTAAAGGGGCTACAGGTCCCAGGGCAGAGATCCTGACTCCCAGGCTGATTTGTCTCCAAACCATCTGTCACCCTCTGAGCCTCCACAGGCATTTCCCTTGCTGTACAGCAACACCTCAATAGACACGCACTGCAGTGACACAGGGACTCTGCACATGTGAGTGTGCATTGGTATTTGTGTTGACTGTGCCTTGTATATCTGCACTATTTTATGTCTATTTTTGGTTCCAAACTGCGTGCTGACATTCTGTCTAAGGGCGGCGCGTTTGTGTGTTTTTCGAGACACCACATTCATTTTGTATCCCTTAGATTGTAATTTAGAGGCGTAATTTGCTTTTGAGATGCAGAGCACTCACTCATGCACAAATATGCAAATACCTACATTTCATACATAATTTAAAATGCAACATGAAAAGGACACAAATTCCTTCTGATAAACAAGTCGAGGGAAGGGCAATGTTCTCTCCTTCATTTGCCGCTACCAGGAAGAGGAGGAATTCCTGAATTTAATTAAAAGGTCAAATGTTTCAGAGTAAAAGACAGGTGGTGGCATTTTTGTTCAAGGTATCATCCTTCGCTCATTGCGGCTTCACTTGGTTTGAGTGACAGAAACAGCACAAAGTGAGACCGACTTTGTCTCCGCGTCCTCATCTGTGGTGTCTTTCTTAGCCCTGTTACTCCTCGCCTCTTTTGTCCTGCCCCGCTTTGTTGTCTGCTGTTCATTTCTCTCCCATTTGCATTCACTTGTTCTCTCTAGACCCTGTTCTTTCAGATGATTTAATTGGCTCAAAAACTGTTTACACAGACATGCATTTCACCTTCCATTCCCCGTGGATGCATTTGTAGAACGGTAAACAACTTCTGCTGATGAAGAGGCATCCTCATTTGCACACTGTTCACAACATGCAGAGAAGTTTGTAACATCCTTCATTTAAATTATGTTTAAAGACTTGAGATAATCAGGGAGCTTTGGTATGTTTCAATTTAGCTCTGATGATGGATATTTCTCCTCTTAGTCTTCTTACATTTTTATGCCAATCCTCCTCAGTGAATCACTGCTCTTACCTGGAAACAAACTGACAGTTTCCTTCAACCAATCGAAATCGGGATAAGCCATAGTAAAAAGTCTGAGGCAATTAGAGCCTCCTCAGATGTTGCGCTTTGATGTCAAATTGTGCTCCTGATAAATCCATTATGCACCTCAATTTTCTTTCAGCAAGAACATGAAACAGCAAGCCTGCTGCTCGAATTGTAAGCCAATGATCCCCTGGAGGGGCGACACTTCTGTGAAGTCATCAAATTGACAAATCAGGTCAGATCCAGGACCCTATGCAGTCCCCTGCGAGCTGCCACTACTACTGCTACCCTGCCTGCATGCTCTGATAACTCCCAATGTGAGATACACAGGACACGAAAAAGTGCCTACGCCAGCAGCCCGCGTCGAGGCACGGCCAGACAGCTTAAGCCTGGACCCATCCCATTTCACTTTGATTGTTCGCCTAACTGGGTTTGACCAGCCACGTCCCGAACTCTGCACCCTCTGACCTTCACTGTCCTCCACCCACATATGTGTCGGTCAACACAAACAACAGAGTGCAAGCGTCCTCTATGTTCGTACAATCCACGGGGCGGTGTTTGTGTCCCGGTCAAACACACACCTGCTCGCACACACAACTGTCTCCCACTGATGCCAGCATGTGTGGACATCAACGGCGGTGTCAAGGGCTACTCCACCATGTGTCCTATCACTGCCTCTTTCACAAGGCAAGTCAGAGGGAGGGAGACAGATAGTGTGACGGAGGAGATAAGATGGAAGAAAGAGAATGAAACAGCTGGTCCATTCAGCGGCTGTGACAGAGCCTGGCCGTTTGCCGATGCTAAGAGGACATTCAGCGGTGGCAGCCACGGACAGGCCCTTTGCTGAGGGCAAACACACACTCACTGAAACAGTGCAAGGCTGTCAGGATCACAGTATAGAGTATTCTTCCTTTTTTATATAGGTAGAGGTGGTTTGCAAGGTGGGGGTCATTTAATAAACACATTTATTTTTGCAAGACTAATCGAAGGAATTCCCTTTGCAGTCTTGTCTGTCAATCGTTGAGAAAAAGTCAAACCATAATCTGCAAATCTGATGATTTGTTGACCATAAGGCCCATTTTAGACTGCAACTCAACAATATAATAACACAATATGATTAGATTCATGAAACCAAGAAAAACCCTTGGTTTACTTCATCTAAAACTCATGTATAAAGTGTTTGTAAAGAGTATTCCTGAATTTTTGATCATCAGTTGTAACAAAATGCCACCAAACCAGCGACTTCTTTCACAGTGCCAATAAGGAAATAAGAAAGTTCAGCAAACGTTAAATAAGTTGGACCTTCACAATGGGTGCTCTATCACTCCTACTACCAAAAATAAGGCATTAACTCCAGGAGTCTATGAATGCAGTGCATTTCTCCTTATGAATGCAACACCACAGATTGCCTGACCAATGACAATATGGTTGGACAAGAGCAAATCGACGAACCAATCCACCCACTTATCCATAACCGCTTCCTCTAGAGGGACGTGTGGGCTAGAGACTATCCCAGCTGTCAGCAGGCAAGAGGTGGGGAACAACCTGGACTGGTCATCAATCCATAACAGGACTAACACAAAGAGACAAACAGTCATTCACACTTACACCTACGGCGAATTTAGCAATCATTAACCTGACATGAATGTTACTGGACTGTGGGAGGTAAAAACCCAGCGAAAAGCGCAAGGGAGTTATCATATATATATTAATAAGTAATGACATATGGTGAAGACAGAAGACTTTGCGAAAATGGACAAAAAATGTAACCATGGTTGCATTTACAATTGTGTAAAACATGAATCCCAATCTTTAGGTTAACAGCCCACTTTCTGCACAAAGTTGCTGGAGCGCAACGAGACGAGGGAATGTGTTTGATGGTTAAAAGACAGACACACCCCTCCACAAGTATCACTGGATATAAATACACCTCCAAGGGTCTCTCTCTCTCTCATACTCTGCCAAACACACATGCAGAGGAGTAGTGTAAGCGCTCTGGAGGAGGGGAGCTGCAGACTAAATAGAGAAAGAGACAACTAGAATTATGGCAGTTGAGGCTGATTTGGCTATGCTAAGTACCCCGCACTTTAAGAGCATCAATACAGCACCCTCCGCGTGGCTAATGGGCGGTTACCTCATAACTGTCACAAGATGAAGACTTGTTAGTGAGATAAATGCTAATTCCTGCAAAGTATTTTAGAGCAAAGTACAGACTGTAATTCTTTGGCAGCGTTAACGCTCAAAGTTGCTGCAAAAGATGGACAATTTGCGAAAGGGAGGTATCCAGTTCAGACACTGTCTTCAAGTCTGTCACTGATCTTTCACTATCGAGGGAAAGGATCAGCTACAGTTGTTATCTGCTCGTGTGGAAAGGTAACATAATGGATGAATATAGCAGGGAAGGGTGGCTCTTTGAGGCGCTGAGAGATCAGGAAAGTTATCTAAATTAGATCTTCGGAGGACAGAAATGTGTGCACATGCGTGACCATGTGTGTGCACGCAGTTGTGTGTCCCAAATGTAAAAGCACATTACAGCAAAGAGTGACCTAAACCTAAGTCTCTGATAGTGTCTCTTCTTTTGACTTTGTGCATACACCGATCTGCCAAAACATTAAAACCACTGACAGGAGAAGTAAATAACATTGACCATCTTGTGATAATGCAATGTTGCCTGGTCATCAAATTCACTAGATCCCAAAACTGGTCAAGTATCTGTGGGATGATCCACAGAGGCCCCTCCCCTCAACCCATAGGACCAAAAGGCCGCCACTAACAACATTCTGTTGCCAGACACCAGCTAGGGGGTCATAATGTTTTGCCTAATCAGTATATCTCTGATGAAACATTAGACAGTTACATGCATCTATTCATGAAAGATCAAGTTTTCCAGTTCACCAGTGGTGCATTGTTTCCCTGCATCCCACCTCCTGGTCTGAGCCCAGACTTGGAAAAATGCGCCTTTCCAACACGTCCGTCCAGAAAGAATTTGCAGGGTTTGAGATGTGGAATAATAACGCAACAAAAACAAGACGCTCCACTGTGATCTAAAATGAACAAAAAACAAGACTTAATATTGGATGTGTCAACAAGAAAAGATTAAGCTCCTTATCTGAACAATAGAACCTGTACACTGATAAAGAACGAAGGAATAATCATTTTTCAGCCCAGAAATCAACACTATCAAGCACAGCAAAAGAAGGGTCTGCCATATGGTGTTAGTTTCAGTGCCCCAGGGCTAACATCTGTATGCAGACAGCGTCCACGTGCACAATGAAGAGACTAATTGTTTTTTTTTATTTGTTTTTTTTAAAACTGAGAGCAGTCTTTTCATAGACTTGCCATTGCAAAGCAGTCAGACATAAAGAGAATGACGGGCAACACCGCAAGGCATACTACAACTATTTGTTTATGTTAGCATCTGAGTGTGTATATGTGTGTGTCTATTGATGCCCAGTACGCCACAGCAAAAGTGGAGAATGATTTTGGATTAGTCAAGACGTTAGGGCAAATAATGTGTGAAAACAGAGCATGTAATCACAATAAAATGGCTTCTTGTAAAACAATGCAACTGTATTCTCTTTTCAATAAGAACTTAGTGTTTTTATTTTATGGTCATAGAGTCAGCAGTGTCCATTTAGGTTTTATTACTATTCACTCTTGTGCGCGTGGTTATCAAGGATTCAAATAGTGTGTTCATTTGGCTAGCTACACTCCTGAGTTCAACCGTGTTTGCTCTCAGGGAGCATCGAGGGCAAGAGGAGTCACAACCCTAACGAATCCAACACCTGTTGAATCATTTTATATATCAATCTCTCAGCCATTTCATTGGCATTGTTGAGATTAAGTGCTTAACTAACTGTCCTCAGCAGTCCTCCAGATTTAACCCAGACCCTCCAGGCACTGTATTCCTAGGATTGGATGATTTGAGGATTGGACGATGGGTTGTGAAGACAACCCACCGTCCACTGTCTAATGATTTAGCCTTTGAGGTCAACATGTTTCGGGGCTTCCAGTCGATATCTGGATTACAGATAAAAAGTATCCATGACAGATATATGTGGGTGTATGTATGTATACATGTTTGGTAGACTAGATTAGATTAGATAGATACTTTATTTATCCCATGGGAAATTCAGTGTCCAGTAGCTTCATCACATAGAAATAAAGATTTGTAAATTATATAATAATATGAATATGCCAGAAGCTGCTGGACATAGAAATGGCCATAAAGACGGCTCTGACCTTTTTTGTATACTATGAGTCTACTTTTGAGTCTATGTTAGCCGACCAATCCAGTTTGAGATCTAGATGTAGACCCAGGTAGTTATAGGTCTGAAACCACCTCTATACACTTCCCGTTGATGGTTACAGGCTGCAGGTGGCCTGTAACATCACTACCCCTTGGATTGGTGGAGTAGAGCTGATGTCAGGGGAAAATTTACAAAAAAATCCCTCACTACTTTAAATATTCCAAGGAGATTCATTGACTTACTCTGTTCATGTTGTTTCAATCTGTTCTTTGCTGTTTGTCTGTGCTCTTCTTGTCTTTTTGATTTCGCTCTCCGTATGGTGTTGGGAGAGTTGAGAGAGACAACGCCTATGACCAGATGGTTGACACTCAGTTAACAGTTTAAAACTAGTACAACTTCTTTGCTTAAGGTATTTGCTTGACAAACAAGACATTAGCTTTCGTGCCGACAGGACAGAAATTATGGCTCTTTTGCTGTCCACGAGGACTGTTTATCTGTATGCAACCAAAGCCCACTCAAATATGATTTGCAGTTGGTTGTAGCTCTAGTTGAATTAAGACACACTGCACAGTATATAGTTTAAATAACGGATGCCATTTCTTTTCCCCTAGAGAGTTGATTCTGGCTGGATATGTCATATATTGTATATCACATAGTACTTCCTTCCTTCCAGAGTTCTCACTTTTCAGAAAATAACCTGAACAACAGAAGAAGAGGAGGCTTCAGCTTCTGCAACACGCTGTATTTGAACTCAGTTTCTTCTTTCTGTTTCTTAGCAGTTCTCCAAAGCGCTATTGCAATAAGCCACAGGAACATTAAAGATTTTTGGTCATCACATCACGAGGTAAATCTAACTACATAACAGCTCGCGGTTAGGTCTACAATACAATTAAATAAGCGTGCCTGAGTGTGAGTTCATCCCAGATATTTGAAACTGTGGCTGAATTGGAGATTTGGAGAAAGATGTGCTGGCCAGTTTTTGGGTATAGTATCGATTAACTTATCTCTTTGTAAAGCATATTCTTTAAGTGTTTTTTTATGATTTAATGTTTATCAATTTCACTCACAGTATTGTTATCTAATGTTTCATATCAATAATAGTACATGTTGATCTGAATAAATGTATTACACTGCATTAAAATATTTTGGTCTTATGCTAATATGAAATAAGTCATTAACCAATATATAACAGATGTCACTTGGAATGTAGCCCAGAGCCCACAGATCCCAGCCATTAAAAACCATGTACTTCCTGCTGGTGGTTTTCTGGGCTAAAAGCACTCTGTTCTTTGAAAGCCTCCTCCTTTCCACCCCATTATCTACACGAGCATGTTAAACCCTCAACTTAATCGTTTATTATTGAAAGCTCGGCACGAAGCCTTCTCTCCCGGTGTTATGGGAAAATGGTTAAGGCGGAGATGTAAAAGATGTGGGTTAAGGAGTTGTGAAGTCAGCCAGTGCACAGCAGGACAGCCTTTTGACTGGGCAGGGCTGCACTAGACATGTTTATGTGAGCGATGTATGAATGGTGTGTTTTAAATGAACAACCCATCACTTTTCCTTGATGTTAGTGTGAATGTGCAGATGACAAAGTACATATATGTGTGTTTTACAGTGATATAACATAATACATAAAGAAAACTAGAATGAAGATAATATTTTCATATCAGAAATAATGTTTAGGTATCATGCTACATTTTAAATTCTATATCCTGTCAGTGACCATTGTTGTCTCTTTTGGTGCTGCAAACTCCAGCGTGTCAGATTGATCAACCAAACACAAATGCCCAATGTTTGAAACAGTAAAATTATTATTTTTTTTTAAGTCTGATTTAAGTCTGAAGTAGATAAAAGCAGGCTTTTCATTTCAACCAAGCAGTGGTTGATTCTGTCAGCTCATATGCCTGAACTGTTGCCAGGAGATTTTTCAGCAGTAGTTAGCCAGTTAATTAAGTGAAAATTAGCTTCATGCTAATTCAAAAATAACATAATAGCAACAGCCACATACCAAACTCTAGGGTTCAAATGGTAGTCCACAAACAAATGTGACATCAGTGTGGTTGTTCCATCTTATACAGTCTATAGCGCGCTCTTGGCAAGGGCAGAAATATTTCGGTTACAACATGGTGGAGAACAAGCTGTCCTACACCCTCTGTAGATATAAAGGCCTCTTTCAAAATGAAACAAAAACGCAACAATTCTTATTTTCAGGTGATAATACTAATGAAAATATCAATCATCAATAATCTATAAGCATTTCCTGTTTAGAGTTGCCTTGGGTTGGAGCCTATCCTAGCTGGCATTGGGGAAGAGGCTGGGTACATCCTGGACAGGTCGGCAGACCTTACCAGAGCTAACAAAAAGTGATAAACATTCATTCACGCTCACCTGCACCTGCTTGTCAATGGTTAACTGATAAGCAATCCAGTTATTCAACAGCCATTTGGTAGCTTAACTTTCTGTCTGAGACCTGTGAAGATGTAGGACAGGGTCTTTGTGTGGGATGCGCTACTGGGGGTTATGCCTCTGTACAAGTGAGGCAAGGTCAACTGTTTATGAACTGGAGAGCATGACACTGACGGCATATCAGTCAATCACATTTTAACCAAGGACACCCAGGAAAACGTCAGCTTTGACAGATGATGCAGCCTGGGATTTTCACCATAACAGCAGAGGACTATCCAGTTTACACCACATCACTTCTACTATGACTATTAATCCTCAGAGAGCCAAACATAGGCAGCAGAGGGGCACAAGTGTGACCTCATTTTAAAGAGAAAAAGGTCATTTAATCATCCACATGTGGACCGAAAGAAAAGATAAAGAATGGGGTCGGTCAGACATCATGATCTCGATTTTGCAACAATGTCAGTCTGACTGAATGCTACTTCCCAAAGATATGAACCATTTGTTAAGTAAAACAATTTACATATGAGCTTCAGTCATTTGCAACCTTTTGTTAAAACAATAAAATCTTCCTGCAGGAAAGCGTGTGTAAACACATCTGCCTCTGCTCTACACAACAGCAGAACTGCTACCATGGCAACATAAACAAATCTGTCAAGATTGCTGTTCAGCCTCAAATTTTATAAATTAAATGGTTTTGCGCTCTCTAAATTAAAAGTAATGTCGCTTGATTGTATTGCTGGTTAATTGTACTGGAATAAACAACACAGTCGCACACACAATACAGGGAGTTATCTCAACAACACAGCCCAGTGTGACTCACAGCTCCACCATTAGCCCACACATGGGAGAGGAAAGATAAGTCTAACCTACAAACTGAGTAGTGATGCTTATAAAACATTGATCAGGCCACCACTATAGTCAGTGGACCAATCATTTGCCATCATTCCTCTCTCCTCCCCCTCTACAATCCATTCAATGTATAATACTTACATCCCACTACTGTCTCTTCCACCCCGCTTGTCTTCAGCTGCAGATGGTAAATGGAAGCATATACCTGTCGACCTACATTACCGCTGTCTTGCCAGGACTGAAAAGAGGAGGCAGCTTCTATCCCATTTGGAGCATAGCAGTAGTCCTTTGGCTGAACTATCTGGTTTCAATCAAGTACGTTCTGCATGTCATGAGGTGACAGCAGAAAGACACGAGAACATTTTACCAAAGGGGTTTTATTTCAGAGGCAAAAGGCAGCTACACGTTTACAGAATGGGTTCGTTTCAGGTGCTGCTGATAAGCAAAGTATCTATGGTAGTCTGACTGAACAGAAGAACATTTGGGGAAGGCCTCCCATTGATGGTCACTGCATTCTGGTACCCTCTGCTTTCTGTACTGTTCATATAGTCCCTTTTAGTTACTGACACCTACATTGTTACCACAGCAACCCGCACAGATAGTTTGGTGATGTCTGGAAACACAGATCTGATCTGACAAAACCAGAGAATGAAAGCATCACCCCAGAAAATATACCCATATTCGCTATTTTATGATTTTTTTTTTTTGTTAATTTTGCACATAACTCAAAAAGTTAATGCAATTGGCCAGACCAGTTATCCACATGCTCTCTCACATATTATTTTTTTTCTGTGCCTCAGCAGCTGTTGTGATGGCAGTGAACATTGCTCAGCACCCTAAAAATGTTGACCTACATCTCACTGACTACCACAAGAGAAGAAACGAGCTGTATGAAAACAAGGCCCAGTGCCATTTATGGACAAATAGTCAATGCTCATTGGTTTCACTCACTGGTGTCACAAACAATGTTCCCCAAAGGCTCGATCTGCAATCTGAATAAACTGCACTGTATCAAATAATATTGGATTCTGTAATATACTTCTTCGGTGCTGGCATACAAACAAAACACGCAGCGCACTGTAAGTCTGAAAATACAAAACTACCTAGAGAAACTAATATCTACACTAGATGTTGTGTAACAGACTTCATTGGCGTTGGCAAAAGTAAACAGTAAAAAGGACCAAGAAAAACAGTGGCAGTGGAAAAGCATCAGTCACTACTTAAAGGTATCATACACCAACTCTAAAACAGTAGTTGATCAATATACGCTACTACTAACAATCAAACCAGTCCAAAAATGTGCACCAGTTTCAGCAGCAGTCAGTAAGTCACATCTGAATGACTCCTTTCATCTCGGAAAGATAATGCCGATGTTCGCTTTATTTTTGTCTTTGAAATATTCCCTTTCATTTCAGCAGCCTCACTTTATTCTAAAAGAGCTTTTGTCCCTTGAATTTTTCTGTTAATGCACATTCACTTTGTGTAGGTACTTCAAGGCAGCTGTGCAGGCTGACAGACTTATTGATACCAAATGTGTTTGTGTGAAAACGTTACTGATGAATACTTAAAAAAGTTAAGGTCCGTTAGGTAATCAACACAGAGGCCAGTGGTTAAATTTATAAAGTGGTCGGTGCTACTTTGCTAGTTTGTAGTGTTCCATGTAGTCATGTTCCAGAAAACCAAACAACTGGAGACAAAGGGTTGAGCTTAATCTATTGTATCTCGTGTTGAATAATTAAAATCAAAACAACACTGAAAGACTGAATAGATGCAGCTGAGTAACAGAGTGGGACAAATCCTTTACCGCTCCATAAATATCCAAATGACAAATCAATACGGATATTTTTCTGGTTTACTTCACTGAAATGAAGTTCAATACAAGCTGAAAGAAACATCTGAGGATAAAAAAAAATGATGTATCTAGTCAATAGAGGACTTAACAAAGTGTCTTTTTGCATTTGGGAAGCTAGGAAACAACACCGGAGTACTGCAGTAGCAGAGTGGTGAGGACAATTTTGGCTACATCGTAATTTAGGCTGGTCTCCTGACAATAGAGTCTCTTGACTACATGTAACGCCAAATATAACCTGTCTTTTCTTTCCACCAAATAGCATCTGAGCTAATGTGGGCCGTCAGGCAGTAGTGGGTCGGGGTGTGAAAGGATGACATGCGTCCAGTGGAGATGCTCTCATCAGCGGATCTCAGCTGCGCAGCGTTGGAGGCTCAGCCACAGACTCATACCAGTCCACATGACTTCACACGCTGATGCTTGCTGATAACGTGCTGGGATTAAGACCACTGTGTGTCGAGATGTGAGTGTGTACATAAATGTGTGCGTCTGTTCTCAGGCCTAAGATCCACGGAAAAGCCGCAGATATGCGCACCCCGTATAAGCACTGATCCCTGCCCCCAGCACGCCTCCAGCAAGATGGTATGTGACCAGATTCCAGTGAGTCGGTGGCAGTGGTTTCCAAACTACACCAAAGGGGTAGCCAGATAAATCTAATGTGACACACGATGTTAACCAGGAGCAGTAAAGATACAATTCTTCTCCATAAAATACTCTCAATTTTAAAACTTCCTTTTGCTTATTTTGCATTAAAGGGTCACAAGCCAAAAACGCACAGGTAGTGACAATTGGGTCACTACTTGGTGCTTACGCTGCAAAATGATGTCAGACTGAAACTAAAGCACTCCTTTTCTGTTGAAAATGTGTCCATGGCCAATGCAAACCTTGCTTCTTGGTACAAAAGTGTAAAAGGAATACACTACCCTGGCTTTAATCATGGTATTCCAGGACAAATAGTAGGAGCAGATAATACTGTTACAGCCTGTTACAATCAGACGTACAACTCAAGTGAGACTGGGTATGTTCTTGGTCTCTGACAACACAGAGTTAAACTAAGAACATTGTCCTCCGTCTATTTCTCTTATTTAGTTTTTCTGTCTTTACTTTGCTCTAATTGTGTCTTATCAAGTCATTAAAAGTATCATTTCATTAAAGGGTTTTGCTTTAGAGTCTCGATTACACAGTATGTGACTGCAAAGTAAATTGCATGGTTTACACAGACAGGATTGTAGATTACAAATGAACATGATCATCACACAGTTCAATATAATAAGGCTATAAATACACTGTAGCACAACCACACACGCGTCGCACACATGTGCTGAAAGAGACGGTGACTGGCATGATCAAAGTGAGATGCAGCAGCCATCATGTCTATTTTTTTCAAGGGCAGTCTGTCAAAAAAAAAAGCTAATAGGAATGTAGTTATATTTCATATCAATATCAAACCAACTCAAGACTTACTGAACCCAACTGAAGTATGACAGATTAGATTAACTAATGGCACAAAGAGATCCTTGATCAGTCAAGTCAAACTTTGGTTTTCAACCAGGGCTGTAGCATAAGTGCTACAAGAGGCAATTTACTTCTAAGACCAAGGAAGATATCATTAACAGCCATAGTAGTTTGTGGAGCTAAGGTTGCATTTATTGATGAGTTCCCTAAGAGGGAAAGACAGCTTGAGACAGCGTTTTCAACCAATTAAAGGTCAACATGTGTATAATTAGTTAGCTGCATAAGACCTTGGTCCTTTCAATCAGTAATATCAATAATTGCAGATTGGAAACGAGAAGACTCAAAGCTCCACAAGAGCTACTAAATGACCGTTGCGATTCATTGTCATTCAGAGACAATGTTGTTCATGAACACGTAAAGCAATACCCCCAAGCTTACAGGTCCATTTCCTACTAATCAGCACGCAGACACGTTCGCACACTCACTTACTTCAGGAGGATTGACTGGAGATAGCAGAGAAAGTACCAGTCATCATTACCTTGTCTGCTTGTAAACCACATGAGCCAGAGTAATCATCACCCTTAAACACAACGTTTCCTATTACTCAGTGCACAAACACACACATATATAAATACACACACTCGTGCATGATCCATTTCTGCAGATGGATAAATTACATGGAGGGAAATGTACAGTGGCACAGACGTCCGAGGCAAAGGAAATGAAGAGGCTTAGCTGAGAGGATAATAGAATGACAGAGTAAAAAAAAACAAAGCCAAATAGTTCATAATGTATTGGAGCATGCCGCATAACTGCACAATCAGGAGAACTGCCTTTTTCCTGGAGCGTTACACAAGAGATGAGACAGGTGCTTACAGGGCTGAAAAAGGTGGAGGACCTAGTTTCTGCTGCTGGCTGTTTAGGTGAAGGAGGTCACGTTATCTTTAGAAGACAATGTGGAACGCATGGGCGGCAAAACAACTGGTAACTACATAGAAATCTAACTGTTGCCATTAAAGGGGTCCACCATTTTGTTTGCTCTGTTGCAGTAAAACAAAGATGTGCAGCCCATTTATATTTCAGCGGCATGTAGCTCCCTCCTCCTCCAATTCCTCTTTTTCCTGCATCTCACGACTGACTTGAGGAGTTGTCTTAAACGCACCGGGGGTTTAAAAAAAGCTCTTGCTTGGCTTAATTAGAGCTACACTGGCAGGGTGAATGCTCTAAAATCAGAACCATGCAAGGCTGCTGGAGCACCTCTGGAAAAAAAAAGGCCTGGCAAGCATTAACAGAACAACCCCCCGTGGAGTGCATACAGCCAACAGGCCTACATGATGCAGATATTTGCATCTTTTCACACTCACAGATTAGAAAGTCAGTCACAATGCATGAGAATATACACCGATCAGCCACAACATTAAAACCACAGACAGGAGAAGTGAATAACATTGACTATTGTGTGACAATTCAATGTTCTGCTCGGAAACGTTTGGACCTGGCATTCATGTGGATGTTACTTAGACATGTAGCACCCACCTAGACCAGACCAGGCACCCCCACCCCATAGCAATGACACTGATGGGACCAGCCATCCCCAGCAGGATGCACAAAAACAGTTTAGGAACAACTCAAAAAACATGAAGAACAGCACCAGGTGTTGACCTGGCCTCCAAATTCACAAGATCCCAAAGTATCTGTAGGATGCAATGGAACAAGCCTGATCCACAGAGGACCCTCTCTTCAACTCATAGCACCATAAGACCCCCACTGACAACATTCTGTTGCCAGACACTACAGGACACCCCCAGAAGGCCCTAGTCCATTCTCTGATGAATCAGAACTGTTTTGGAAGCACAAGAGAGACCTACACTATATTAGGAAGGGGGTCATAATGTTATGCCCAGTCGGTATAACTGCATACAATTAAAAGTCTGGCTTTGGAATGGAACAAGAGTAGACAAGAATGCAGAATACTAAAGGGAATGATAGCTTGAATAGTTGGTCAGCATAAAAATAAATGGTTCAAGATTTCATATAGTGTTGTAATGCTGCTCCACAAAGAGTATAAAGTATATCAATCAGTCTAATAGGCACACTTGAAGAGCATTTAACTGCAGCTGCTGTGACAAGTTACACAGCATTATCATACTATAAACGACAGAGTGGATCCCTTTTTTAAATATCAGCTATGTATTTGCATCCCCCTTTGTTGTCATTTCCTGCAGTTTCGTGGCCAGGCATCAAAGAGAGCACAGCTGTGCCATTGGACCAATGCTTTAATCTATTCAGCTAGTGCATCTGTGCGCTCCGTCTTATGCTACGTCATTAGATGCCCGCCTCACAGTGTGCACTTTTGTGCTATGTGAGTATTCATGCGAGTGCATATGCATTCAGTCATGCACACATACAGTAGGCCCTCTCGTGTCTCATGCAGCGATCACTAAACGCAACGCACACAGGCACAAAAGATGATGTGAGAGTCTAATGAGAGAATTTTTCATGCCATCCCCAAAATTATGTTGGGTTTTCTGGCTCAGGGCCACGTTAAGACTTCACATCGCAGACACTAATCTATGTGATGGTCAAGTTTCCAAGCCGTACTAAATTTAGGTCCGGGTTGCTGCTTTTGACTGACGAGGGATGAGAAACAACATTCTTCACAGTCAAAAAGAAGGGTGAAGAAGAAGAGCAGATGGCGAGAAAAGAAGTGCAAGAGATCACCACGAGTCACAGAATCCCTCATCCAGCATACCAATATTAATACTGTTTCAACACAGTTGTCCTGTAAAACAAGCTGACATGTGAACACATCCACTGTGTCGACCAAAAGCATGGCAGGAATCCTGACTGCAAAAGTGACTGTGGGAACTGAATGGAGTCAATTTTTATAGAGCCACAAACCAAATGTTGAGACAGATTAGATTGTCTTGCCTCATATAAATCATTGTCAACTGACTACGTCCAATCAGAAAGTAATCTATTCTGTATAATTAGCTTAACAACAGGACGCTATTTGTCTTGTGCAATGCTGATTGAATGGATTTCACTCATTTGGTCAGGACAAATAGGATTCCAAGCACTTTCTGGTCAATGGGAGAGCAATTCTCTGTCAGCGTCCTGTCCTAGCAATGGATTTGACTAACTATGTGCTATGTTGCTTTAAATTAGACCATAGCATTTTCAGTCTGTATTCCTGTTGACATATATCTTCCTTGAACAACAAAAGTCCAATTATGGTTTAGCACGAGCAGCACATACACTGCCCTGGATGTTTTCAACGTAAGGAGTCCTGCCCATTTGCTGTAGAGAAGCCTAACTTGGTGTCTGAGATGCCAAAACGGTTTTACTCTTCCTCCAGGAAGTCTTTTCTCTTTTAATGATAAAAGTGAAAACATTCAGGTGGGCATTGTGCAAGAAAGAGACATTTTTTTTCCATTGCATATTAAATGGCACCATTGACTATATTTACTCTGCAATAAAAGAACGATGCTCTTTATTTCCAGTGTTTTCTTTATGTAACATCAACTGCCTTTTGCTCCACACTATCACATCTGTGCAGTTCATCAAGTTCAACGGTAGGACTGAACTTGTTCAAATGCACAATGGTCAGACTGAGCCACTGTTGCACGTTGTCTCATAATTACCTCCCAGATGGTGGATACAGAGTGGATATGAAGAGGATGCTATGATGTAAGCCTCAGTGCGATAGCAGCCTGCATCTTCAACCTCTCCGTTTCCTTTGAAATCTCCCCATGGGGGTGTGGGAGCTGGGCGTTGGTAATGACTCAAGCTGAGCCATAATGAATGTCCTTATTCAAGTCTGCTTTGATGAAATTCCACCTGACTGATCTCAAATCACAGAACAAAACAGTTAGCGCTTGCTGACAACTGTTATGAAAGCTATACAGACTGGCAAGATGATGGAGAATATTGAGTGGCTCCAAGGATCCTGTCAGGATACTTTACTCTGTTTGTTCCCTTTGCTTCATCTTCCATTCCCCTATGATCACTGAGTGGGATGAAATCAGATGAGTGAGTCTGCAGTTGCACTTGCATTTCAAAGTCAAATTCTTCAGTAAAACACGATTGGCACGCCTCCTTAATACACCACAATGAGGCATGTATGTAAGAATTAGGGCTGTGGTCTCGCTGTTGACTGGTGGATTGTTGGGTCAATACGTTCTTGTCTGGCCAGATTCTCATTGGTTTGACATGGGTAGAAAAGCACTACATCAATAGCCTTGATTAGGGAGTTTGCCCTTTACGCCCGTATCAATCATCCAAAATTGTCTCAGGCTTAAACATAAATCCAATCTTATGTTGTGTCAACCACATTTGCACGGCGACTCCGAAACAATTGTCAATCAGTCATATTTTAGAAACCACCAGCTACTATTCAGGATCAATCCAATCACGTTAATTGGTTGTCTTCATTTAACATGTTGTTCCTGTATTGCTAGCGATGGGCTGTCCTGACATATGGAGAAGATTGGGATAATTCAGAAGCTCCTTTATCAGGAGATGAAACTGTCATTGCTCTTGACATCTTCTCAAAACTGTCTGGACCCAAAGACTTCTTTTTCTTTTTCCTACTTTCAGTAAGTAAGAGGACCCCAAAACCATCCTCACTGCTTGACAACTCAATTACTTAAAAAAAAAAACATAAATCAAGTCGTGATGTAGAAAATTCTTTGATCAATTATTTTTGGCAGCAGGAGGTTGTATTCATAAAAAGGGATTGTGTGTCAGAAACTCAGTTTAGTGGGAGCCTTGTCCATTCACTAGTGCACTACTACAGTGTGCAGTGTAAATAACATACTGAAACATAAGAAAATACACTAAAAAACAGCAACTTCCAACAAAGCTAAACTAATAAATAGATTACAGGCTGCAATCACACAACTGAGCGTAAAGCCATAGTCTGTGTGCTGCAGTTGTCCCTGAAAATTTGGCTTTTTTCCTCTTCAAATGTAATGAGGTGCTAATGCACTCTCACAATGTTTTGCAGAAGTCTGGGGCACATCTGCAAGCTTACAGTGTTTAAGATAGGTAAAAAAAAAATACTGCCAGGAGTAACAAAAGAAGTAGGTAATTATAGAGAGAGAGATGTCATAGACAAAGCGTGCAAAGGACTGCCAAAAGCATTTAGCTGTGGATAAGACCAACTGCTGCTGCTGCTGCTGCTTCAGGATATGAGTTGTGTTATGTGAGGTCTGCTATCCAACTTTTGGTTTTTAATGGGACTTGTAACAACGCAGTAAAACAGCCTTTAAAGGGACAATAAAAGCAGGTCTATGTGAAGATTATACTCAAAAGATCGACGTGAAAAAAAGTGGATTAAGTCAAAATTAAGTTGAGCAACAGGGATGTAATAAAGTAGATTGAAGCTTTTGTGTTGACTAAGGTCTATACACTGCCTTAAAACATAATTTCAGAATAATTAGATTTCGGTAACAATTCCTGTAAAGGAAGAGTTTTGAGGTCATGGAAAATGTACTTATTTGCTTTGTTGCTCAGAGATAGATGAGAAGATCAATACCACTCTTTGCCTAAAAACCTCATGGTAATGACAAGATTACAGAAGTCACCGGAAGTCCCGTTGTGGCTAATAAACTGTCTTACATGTAAAGGCCACGTAAAAATTTTTACACATACAAATTACACACACAAGACATTTAGGGAGCTTTAAAAGTTTATATGCCACCATACATCACCAAAAGCAAAACAGTCTTTGTTTTACAGGTGTAACAGGTACTCCTTATCTGCCTCTTTATGTGTTAATCCCAAAAGGGTCAGAATATGCCTTTAAAAACACAATTCACATGAAACAAATAATTGACTCCAGTTTTGTTTTGCATCCACACAGATGAGGATGCTTTGCTAACTCTTGGCCCTAAAGCACAGTTTCAAAAAGCGCTTTGAGGGAAGGGTGCAGACACAGGAACTGGCTTTCGGAGACCGCCCATTCTAAACAGGTATCGCTTTAATAGCGATTACATTGGAATTAGTCTCCAACTGGTTACCGCAGCTAGTACTAGTAAACACACAGACAAAGCTTGAAATGTAAACACACACGTGCAAAAGACTTATCGCACATTTAGAACCTCGTAGAATCAACCACCCTTTGCTAAAGTACAGGGAAGCTAAAGCATGGTAACGCTTCACAAATTCACCACACACACTTGCACAGAAATAATGCAACTCCCTTAGCCTGGAGGGTGGATGACAGAGCTGCAAGGGCCAGCACTGCGTTGGGCAGCAGAAGAGGCAGATGCAGCATTCAGAGGCCCGGGGGCATCATTGGGTATTCAAGCTTCACGAGGCTTCCTTCTTCATCAGTGCCCTCTGATGCCTTAGCCCCATGACCAGCACACACATCCACACACATCCAGCACAGTCAGGCATCTCCAGCATCGGAGAAGAGACGAATTGGGAAAGAAGTAGAACAGGCTCATTGAGCTTAGACTGAGAAAACTGTAGAGGATGTAGGTTATGGTGGTTTATAGGAGCATCTAGGTTAACTCATTCTTTATGTGTGTTTTCATGCAGAGAAAAGACACACGTATAACAGCCCTAATAACAGTCGGCACAACATTTACATCCATGTTGTCCATCCCAGTCATCAGGTTTCTGCATGTCAGATAACACCAGATGCTGTACATATCTACTGTGATTTGTAAAGTTTAACTGTAATTTCACCACCGCTGTACAACATGGGTTTATTCTACAAATCACATTATAAAGGCACGACACAACACCCGCGCCATTTATTTTCATAAGTGACATGTAAAGAGCGGCATAGTGGAATTAAGACGCCAACATCTAACCTTTATCCGCACACACATATACACACACGCCTACACAGCTTCTGCCTATATCGCTCTCTCTCTCTCAAGTGCTTATGTTCATGTCTCTTCCTCTGTCATAATGTCTCTTTCATACGCTCAATCTCTCCCTCTGTCTTCCCGCTCTCGCACACAAACCCTGTTTTGTTACCGACATACCAAGTCATGCAGAAAACACAAGGGAAGCTTTTATTCCTTATTTTTAATCCTGGGACACAAACAGCAAAATGTAATAACCTGGGACAAAAGTGCTGACATCTGAAGATGACTTTGGCATGCTGGCTTGGACTGCTAGGCTGCAGATGAAATGAACAGAAGAGACAGTACTGAGGGAACCTACCCCTTTCACTATGCCTTTTAAGAACTGTGGAATAGTGGTAAGAGAAACAGCTTTGGGACAGTGAGGGGACTGGTTCGATACCTTCTACGTCCATGGCTGAGGCGCCTTGAGCAAGCACCTACAAGCCTCAAACTGCTCACTGGGTGCCTTGAAGTGTGCTCACTTGGATGCAATAAATGAAGAGAACATATATGTATATGTGTGTATATATACAACAATCAGGCATAACATTATGACCACTGACGGGAGAAGGCAATAACATTGACCATCTTGTGACAGTTCAATGTTCTGCTGGGAAACTTTTGGACCTGGCATTAATGTGGATGTTACTTAGACATGTAGCACCCACCTAGACCAGACCAGACACCCCCACCCCATAGCAATGACACTCCATTTCCAGTTAGGGGCCGTCCACACGGAGACGCTTTTTGGTCTAAACACAGATGTTTTGCATCGTTTTGGCCGATCGTCCACACGAATCCTGTAAACGCATTGCCCTAAAACGCACTTCGCAAACGCACCTCTTGCGTTTTCGTGTGGACAGGGAAAAACTGAGAAGTGCGTTTCAATGATGTCATCGCCACACCCCTCGAGCAGCCTTCCACCTCTTATATCCCGCGAGACGTCTCATAACAACATCAACAACAATGGCGGACTACATATCAATATCTTCCTGCTGGAGAAGATATTGAGCCTATTATGGTTACTAGGGCAAAATATCATTTCTCCTTGAGTTTGGTTTCTTCTAACGCCGATTTGTAAACAGCGCTCAAGCTTTATGCGCATGCTCCGCCTCTTCCTCTCCGTTTTTGGTGAATTTCTGAAACTGAAACAGCGCCACCTATAGGCCTGGATTATGAAGTAGCGTTTTCAGTCGTGTTGAAACGGATCCGTGTGGACGCAGATATTCTTGAAACGATGCCAGGGAAAACGGAGGGGGAAAAGATCGTTTTCGTACGTGTGGACGTGGCCTTAGACCACCACCTCTGGTGTCTCTACATCTTTTTCACACCTTATCCATGGCCAACCTTTTCTTTGCTCCCCTTCGTTTGCTCTCCTCCCATATCCGTTCTTCTTTTGTCTCATCTATTCCGCCTTCCTCCTCCCCTCTCTTTTACTCTCTTCATCTCCCCTCTCTATCTAAACCTTGTTTGCATGCTTCTTGACTCTGCTTCTTGATTAGGAAGATCGACCAGCACGAGTCTGCCAGACACTGGGTAAAATAGCCAATGAGTCTTTCAAGAGGTTCCCACGTAAATAGAGGGCTGAATCCAACTCTTCAATTACAGATAACACGTTCCCACCCTTGCATTTCAAACACTATTTAACCACAGGGAGAGAAAACAGAGATGCGGGCCAGTGACACATGAGGTCAGCCTTGAAGGTTGAGGAAACAGCAGCAGCACAGAGGACGTACTTCAGCGTGGATAGCAAAGGAGAGCTAGATTGTCTTGTTCTGGCCACTTTATTCAATGTACAACTCGGACTCTTACGTAATCGACAATTTGTGCAAGCAACGAAGCCTGTCTCCTCATAGACAGCAAGAGCAGTCTAATGCACAGCCACAGGGACTAAAATAGTTAGTCATGTGTTCATTATCGCTATCCTCTTTTAAGTGCTCACCTCGTATCCAGAAACATTAAAGAGAAGAGGACCTTCGAGTGGGTCCGTGCAAGTGTGGGTGTGTGCGAGCGAGACAGGGAGAGAACGAGAAACAGAAAGAGAGAGGGGGAATGAGGTTGTGGGATTGTGATAACTTCAAAGGTTATTATTATTATTACTGCAGGCTGAAGCCATGCTCTGGCATCCCTCAAGCTTTGATCATTATGTAAAGCTGTTGTGCTCGGTGCTGGCACTGAATACATTACAGAGTGGATAACCAGGGAGTGTGCAAGCAAGCGCACATGGACCAACACATTGACTCAGCTCCTAAGTGTCTTCCGATTTTAAAATAACACACAGCATCATCTCTAAAGGACAAACAAAGAGCAACATTAATCTCACCTTGATGTGTGATCTGGACAAGAGGACTGGAGAGGTTGATATTTAAAGAGGTAGTCCATCAGTTTTACACATTTAGATCGGTGTACGTATAGAGAGAGAATGTCTACTTTGGTTCTGGAGGAGTTTTGTCAAGTCTGAGAATATTACTACTCAGATTTAATTTGAAGTCACATTTGTAACAGACAGCCTGAAATGAAAAACTGGATGAATGGGGACTCAAATAGTGGCCATTAGCGTGCAGGGGAGGGTAGGTAGCTGGTATCAAAATGCACCATGACCCAATAGAAAATTAGATTTTTTTCTTAACATGGGATATGTTATTTCTTATTATTCTATATAGTACAATTGCACTGTAGCCTGAAAGGAAACTAACGTCCCCATCCAACAAACTTGGCCTGGAGTCACTCTGTTGGGAACTGATTATGCTCTGACTAATCAAATCATTTTGTGTGGTGATGGGCAGAGTAACAAAGTAACAGCAATAGTTGTCATACACATAATCTGAGCAGCATGGAGCTGATTTTTTTTTTTTAAACACGATGGCTCTGATTGGTTGTAGGGCTCTCAAATTGCGTGCAGATTTATTTTCTTCTCTGTACTGGTTGAAACTGACCCATAATGAAATCCAAATGGCCATGTTACCGGACTCATATTATGATAAAGGTTGAGTCTAGCTACGGCAGGCTAACTGCACTGTAACTTCCTCCTTGTTTATCAGACTTAAATTAATGATTACATTCACTATGAATTAATGTGCAGATAAATGGCAACTATGTTTTGGCAGGGCCAGCCTTGATGTACAATCTGCTGCCTTATTGCAATTGATTTAGGAGGGGAGTAAATGCCAAATGTTGGAAAACTATCATTGATAAGATTATCTAGCACATAATGAATGATTTGTCAATAAAATGTAGGAAAAGAAAAGGAAAAATGCCCATCATGGTTCCCCCGTACCACACAACATGACTGACTATGACCTCCGAAGCCATAGGATTTGTACAACCAACCATCTAAAACCCATAAACGTTTAGTTACAACCACAAAGAAAGCAGCAAATCTTCAGCAGTAAAAAAAAAAAAAACTTTCAACATAATTGCAGAGTAATTTCCTGCTACGATAATCCATTAATCTACACAAATGCACCAACTCAAGCTGTTAACACTACCCTGATCACCGGCTAGTTGCATCCTTTATATGTATCAGTGACAAAACAAAGATAATCTGCAACCCACATCCACTGCACCTCCAAATCATGGAGGCTGAACTTTATTAACCACCACCACCGGTATATGTCCCCTGTTCTAGGACAAAACATAGTCAGCATTAGAGGTTTTGTACAACATGTTATTATTACCCCTATTAATAGAGTGTTGCTGTTAGGGCGATTATGAGCTTAGGAGGGGAACCCCAGCTCAGACGGCCAAGCCACCACTTTTAATTTTCGTCTACACATTCTAATCCGAAAGCCACTCTCAAGTTGAAAACAAGCCATCTGTTCCAGCCCTCACCTGGCCTACATTAGCCCGAGCACACTCCAACTCTGGCTGGCTGCAAGGAAGCAAATACCCGTCCTGCACTGTCATCATCACTGTCATACAGTGGAGGGAATACAGTAGTGCTACAATAAGAAGGGATGCTGTCACGGTAACAGTGAAGAAATGTAGCAGCGTGAGAGTTAAAAGGCTGTTAACTCACCACTGAGAAGCACACACACACTGAGAGCCCCTGTACGGCTGAAGATGCATCACATTCATGTTTTTTTTTTTTTTTCCCTTCGACCTCCAGCCACTGACAACAAAACCTCCTCGATTAAGCAACAATGACAGAACTGAAAGAAATAAGGCACGCACAGGCCTTCGGAATCTGTTTGCAAGATGCATAAGGTGTGATGCCCACCCAGTTCAATACCAAGGACAGCGGTCGACGCACGGAGAGCCTGACAGCCATGACAACACATGCACTACAAAATGACAGATTTATTTCTGCACGGATGCATCGTAAGCAGCGACACGAACCTGCCCCGAATGACAGTGCTGTTTCAGCGTGAGGCATTAAACCCTCGGACAGAAAGCTAGAGACACAAAGTAAACCCTCAGACGAGCATTTCGCCTAGCTACGGCGGCTTTTTTTTTTTTTTTTTTTTTTTTTTTTTACCCCCCTGCAAGAAGAGGCAGCAGCCACATTTTCGCCAAATCGCATCGTCAAAGCGCGTCTTTCGAGTAAAACGTTCCGCACCTACCTGCTTGTCTCGGGGTCGAAGAGCTCACATGTCCCGCGGCTTATTTTGGTCTGCTATTGTGGATATTGGTAGTATGGTGGGCACCGTTATGTGTCTGCCAGCGCCATGTTATTATCACTAAGTGGAGGACTGTGCGGTCCTGTGCGCTACATCCGGGCTGTTGAGGAGAGCGAATGAGCGCAGTTCGTGGCGGCGGAGAGGGCGGAGAGCGTTCTGGATATGTAGAGCACCTGTGCAGCAGAGAAGGGACAACTTCCAGTCACGTCGGTGTACTGTGCACCTCAACCAGTCACGTCGGTGTACAGTGCACCTCAACCAGACCCACACACACATTTACAATAAAGCACTGTCCGTCATACAACTGCTTTAGTTGCTTGGGGAGCCTGGTTTACAGTAAATGTTGCCTTAATAACCAATGATAAATGGTGGAAACAGCTTAAAGTAATGGATAAATGAACTGTTAGCTTAAAGTCATGATAAATGGTTGGTTGAAATAGTTAGCTAGCTTAAAGTAATGATAAATGATTGGAATATTTAGCTTAAAGTAATGACAAATGATCGCTAGCTTATCGTAATCATAAACTGTTGAAATATTAGGCTTAAAGTAGCTAAATGCTTAAAATATTTAGTTGAAATAGTTAGGCAATAGCTTAAATGCAATTGGTTGAAATAGCTTAAAGTAATGACAACTGGTAGAAATAGCTTAATGACAAATAGTTGAAATAGTAGCTTAAAGTAATGACAAATGTAGAAATAGTTAGCTTAAAGTAATGACAAATGTAGAAATAGTTAGCTGAAAGTAATGACAAATAGTTTGCTTAAAGTAGTAGCCTATATGGTTGAAATTTAGATTAAAGTAATATAAACGGTTGAGCTTAAAGTAATGACAAATTGTAGAAATAGTTAGCTTAAAGTAATATAAATGGTTGAAACAGTTTAAAATAATGACAAATGATTGAAGTAGTTAGCTTAAAGTAGTGTACATGATTGAAAGTTAGCTTAAAGTAATGTAAATGGTTGAAACGTTTCGCTTAAATTGATAAATGATTGATATAACTAATAAATAGATTAAGTACATAGCTAATAACCTAGATGGCCCACAAGAATAGGCTCAACATTACTTTTAGCTGATGGATAATGTTGAAAAGCGGCTAATAGTAATAGATAAACATAAGAGAAATGTAGCTGAATAGTGAGGCAAAGGAGTAACTGATAAAGGAAAATGAGAGTTGTATTTAATGCAAAAATGCTAACAATAAATACCTAGTGAAAATATGCTCATTAGTAATGCATACATGATAAACCAGCAAAAAGGAACACATAAATTTTTTAAATGTTCTGAATGTTAAATGGTTGATACCCAACTAATGCTAATGAGGCACATCAGAAGACAAAAGTTGAAAGCCACAAACAACTTTGGACATCTTTATCTTAAAACACTCCCAGACAGAATTGGGTAGGGCTGATAAATGAATGCATTATGACAATTTCAGTTATTTAAATACACTGGCTTCCAGTCTCTTTGCAAAATGTAGAAGTGCCTGGCCCCAGATTTGTTTTGTGATAACTTCAAGTTTTCTTACATGTCTCCCATTCTTAATGTGTTAAATATAGATCTTACACAGATTTGGCAAAACTGAAATAAATGAGTAACAAAGCATTCTAAATATTTCTTTGTTGTAAGTCTTAATTCTTAAATAACTGTTATCTCAGATTTAAAAGTTGTGTCATTTTCAGCAGCTGATAAACATATCCTAGACAAGTGTTTCTCAAGTGACGGTAGACACAGGCTGCAGTCCTAGAGCTTTGAGGAGACTGTGACAGCCTCTGCCAGTTCCCACAGTGTCACAGCCCTCATTGATCTCCCATCTTGGTTTCTGGCATGCTGTTTGTGGCGCAGGGCTCTTCCCCAGACAGTGAGTAAATGTGGAAGGGCACCAGTCGGTTTGTGTCCTTAATGTCTGATGTGTCCTTTTTAACTGAGGAGGAAAACGGATGAGGTGGCCAACAAGTCCCTGTGTTGTTAAACACTGGGATCAGTGAAGGAGTTGTTATTATACGTGGTTCTTTTCCTTTGGCTCAAGAGCTAGATGAAGTTCAACACTGCGTGATTGGCTGATATTTTTTACCAGCAGGTCATACAGGTGGAGAATGCATAGAATGTATGAGAAGTGCATTCCTTCTCTCACTATACATATGTGCTACATATGTCAAACCACTGTACTGTAGATCCATGCTTGCAAAAATAACTTTTAAAACGTACACACTCTTCCTCAATATTACCTTCTCCCTTGCCCCACTGATTTGTCCTCTTTTGATTATACTGCCCTTGCCTGCTCTGTCTCCCATGCAGCCTCCCTGCCACCCATAAATCCCATTGGGAAATGTGAGCCTGGTCTCTGAGCAGTGGGAACACCCCTTGAGCTCGGGACTATTCCAGGCTAAGCAACACTTATTATGGGCTTTATGGACAGCCACATCTATCCTTCTCATATAGCCACATGGGGGGTGAAGGGGGGTTGGGGGGGGGGGGCATGAATGTTTTTTTTTTGTTTTTGTTTTTTTTTGTTTTTTTACAGTAAATGAGCTTTCAGTCATACCATACACCGATCAGGCGTAACATTATGACCATCTTCCTAATATTGTGTAGGTCTCCCTTGTTCCTCCAAAACAGTTGTGACTCATCAGAGAATGGACATGGGCCTTCTGAGGGTGTCCTGTGGTGTTGTTAGTAGGGGGCTTCTGGGTCCTATGGGTTGAGGGGAGGGGCCTCTGTGGATCAGGCTTGTTCCAGTACATCCCACAGATACTTGATCAGTTTGGGATCTAAGGAATTTGGAGGCCAGGTCAACACCTTGTGCTGCTGCCATCAAGGAGTGTCATTGCTATAGGATGTGTGTGCCTGGTCTGGTCTAGGTGGGTGGTACATGTCTAAGTGACAGCCACATGAATACCAGGTCCAAAAGTTTCCCAGCAGAACATTGTATTGTCACAAGATGAGAAATGTTATTTATTTCTCCTGTTTATTTCTCATGTTATTTATTTCTCCTGTCAGTGGTCATAATGTTGTGGCTGATCGGTGTACATGAACTACTGAACTACTTTATTTGGGGTGGATCGACAGGTTGTCATGGTGAGCTAGAGATGAAGAGTATTTGCTTTCTGTTACTATTTTTACCTCTCAGGAATGAAAATCATTAGAAATATTTGCGAGATATGTGAGCCCTAAACACACATAACATCTCTGAAGTGTGTTCATGCACTCCATTGAGGTGTTACTATCAAAAAATCCTAGTTCCAAAAGAAAGACAACAAGCAAGACAGTTGAAGTGGATTATGCTGATAGTGTGACACCAGTGAAAACCACTAAACCAACCACATTGCAAACAATCCACATACAGGGTGTTGTCTCAATACATTTTGGTGTGCATTATCACTTTTTTATGGATTACAGTGCGTCATCTGATCATTGTTTTTGCTTTCAGCCTCCTCGGGTACACTGGTGGTTTGTTATGATTACTGTGAAGGTGTCAGCTGCATAGAGTAAACAGACAATCCTTTTGGCCTTTCATGGAACAAGATTGTAGTTACCACATGACTACAACCACCCGGGAGAATTTGACATCCCCATCTAGTGGTGGATTGTGGGAGGTTTCCAGAGTGCAGCCGGCTGTAAGTTTTATTTATGGCTGTTGGGTATGACTGAGACAGAAGCCAAGGCCTCTCGGAGTAAAACACTTCAATCCTTTGTGGCATAAATCTGTTCTCGCAGTGGATAGTCGACATGATGATGATTTTTTATGCACACATAAACACCCTCAGGTCCCTTCAAAAACATGCTACTGTCCCCATGGCAACTGTAGTAATATCACTGTCTGAAACCATCTCCCTCACTCTTACTCCCTCTTACCCACTCTTTGATATTATCTCTCTTTTTAACTCATTCTTTGAAGGCACAAAAGCATCTTTAGCTCTTGGTGAGAGCTGCCACACCTTATTAATAACCACTTTGACTGCGGGCACACACTTACAGTATAAACGTTACCCACTGTTACCCACTGGGATTGCCTTGTATAGCTGTCTCTTTATACTTCAATCATCCAGTTATTGTGCATTTAATAGGAAAGAAGTGGTTAAGGGAACATGTAAAGAGAGGCACGGCTTACGAGTGTTGGAACACGGCCCAGAGCTTATCAGAGGCTAATGCCACCGTCACTTTGGTAAACCCTGCTCCTGCCAGGATGTTCTCTTCTGCCTAACAGCAGCATGCCTCACGCTTCCCTCCTTTTTCCACAGCTCCCTCATTGGTCGACACTACAGAAGGAGATCTCCTGCAAGAGACATCATTACTCCCTCTCCCATCAAACAGCATATGTCATGACCACATGGTAAACATCCACTCAAATGAAGGCAGTAATGTGCTCTCAAATTCTAATTGAGCTGCATTTGCGGCATACTGGGTTGAATTTTTATTGAATCTTTTTTTTTCTTTCAATCATATTATGATGGACTGAATAAACTGAAGGTCGAGGAAGCGTGTGTTGCCAGTTCAGGCTCTTGACGGGCCAAAGAGGAGACAAACCATCAACAAAATTTTCTGGATCATTTCTTGGCAAGAAGCCTATTCTGACAATATGCTGCTCAAGCAAAACAATTCCCTACGATCCTCACAGGATGTTTCATTTTGTGGTGGTCAGTGTGACAAACAGCTGATTGTGTGTTGAGTATATTACATAAGGGCAACAAAGCAACATGTGGTGAGTGTGCAGCTATGGCCCAAGTCTGGGCTCAATAAATGTTCACACTGCAAAAGTGTCCTTGAGCCGCAGTTTCATTGATGCATCCAAGGTTATTGATACTGATCTGGTGCCTTGCATAGAGAAATACACACTTACCAGCAAAGTCTTTTATTTGGCCTAAGAAAGTCATTTGTAACTGTGAGGTCAGACTTTTAACTATGGTCCATTTTGTTAGCCACTTAGGGGCAGCGAAACAAGCAGTGAACGGTGACCCTCTAAACCTGATGTAAAAAATTTACTAGGAAGTAGTTTCCTGTTAACACAACGAGCAATCCATGTGAATTGCTAGTATTTGGAGTTGTGTTCCTGGCAACCTGATTAATGTCAGTCCAGTATTAAGTCTTGTTCCCGTTTTGGTCCCCACCAACTTCAGGTTGATGAGAACAGCGAGAGCAAATCAAGAAGTAAAAAAAAAAGGTTAAAAAAATGAAAAAAAATAAATAAATGCTAAAAAAAAAAACATACCAGAACTAGCCTGCAGTAGCCAGCTATTCGGATTTCATTATGGGGAGTGTTTGAACCGTCCCACTGGAGTATTATACGTATGCTTCTCCACAAATGTCTTAATTGCTGTTAATTTTTCATGCTTTACATTTCGTTGTCAATGCCTTTTACAACAGACACAACAAAGGAAACTAATACTTTTAGATTCTAACAGAATTTAATGGAAACAAAGCCAACTTAATTACACCTAGATGAGGCCCACACAAACGATTTGATTGGCCCAGCAGATCTCACCTTTAACCAGAAATGATGAGTTCCAAACGGAGCGACTCCAAGAGACCAAAATTCGCCCAGTAAAATTTTATGGGCAGGGGAACTTCAAGGTTACTTCCAGGCTACAGAGCAGAATTCAGTAAATATCTGTTGTTGTATGCCTGATGACAAGCAATCCATTTAAATATAAATTATATTTTTTTTGTGTTATTAAAAATATAAAAATATGGACTTGCAACTTTAAGTTGTACTCAGCAAAAATGATATGCTGCTCTAAATGACAAGTAATATGTCTGCCTTTTTCATGTGATGGCAAATATAGCATATTAATAAACCAAGATACTGACAGCTAAATAATTACTGCTGTTATATTTTCTGCATTGTTCACTGTTTGCTGTAAGACAGTCCTGTTGCGCTTGGCCAAATGACAGACGTTCATCTGTTTATTATCTAATTCTGGAAACAATTAAAAAACAATAGAAAAAGAGCTGCACAATTTGCCTCGTAATGGCTTATGGGAGACGATGAGACATTAGAATTTAATCAGCCCACATGCTCAATTCAACCGATCCTACTGCTGCCACGCACATACGCACAATGCCAGAGGCTGCAACTTCATAAAAACTGACTTCTGAAAACATGGCCACGCCCTTTAGTCCTCTTATGCGTGGTGACAGTGGCTACAGCTGGGCTCCCGAGGTCAGGCCAAAGGGTGCTCTCATACACTCATGAAGAATTAATGAGTGTGACTGCTGGTGTGAACACGTGTCTTTGTGTTGTAAGCGTTTGCACAACGTTGTGGCTGTTTGTATCGGCAGAAACAGATGTTAAGTTTCAATTGAATTTTACTGTTCAAAATATCATAAACAACAAACATCAGTGTGGCAAAGTCTTACACATTAGCAATGGTTTATCACTTTAATGTGCCATAAGAGAGGAACACTGACATCACAAAAAAATTAAAATCATTCCGTCTAAGCTAGCTAACGTTCCACAGTGTTTTTTTTTTTTATGAGGAACTACAAAAATCTTACTAAAAAGAACTCATGTTTGCTGAAGTGTATAGGTGTTTAGCGATTGTTGCTTGGATCCTTGGAGTCAGTATACTCTAATGCCCCATGATGCAACCACCTGCAAACAGGGAAGCGTCTATTTATAAAACCAAACTCCTACCAGTGAGAAATGTAGCCGATGGAAAAAGTGAGAGAAACGAAGTGGACCGAGGCTGGACATAAATCATTGCATTGATGAATGTAAGCATTTGCATAAAAGTCAACTTTTGCACGAGTAGAGGAGAGTGTGCTAAGTGGCTGTACTTTACTCAGACTTTTTCAAGTGACTGCAGCAGTAAGTTATACTTGTAGGTTAAAAACCAGGATGGCTACTCCCCCAGCATTATGGAGCATTATGTCTTTGCATTCTGAGAGGTTCAGCCATGTCTGACATTTTTCTGCTCAGATGATGGGTAATCTAATAATGTTGTCAGGACAGCCACAGCAGTTGTGTGAGTCCAAATATATAAGTGTTTTCTGTTATGATGCCGTTGCCTTGGGGATTTATTGGATGATGGCGTGTGCCCTGAGATCTTTCTTGTTTATCAAAATACCAGAATCGGTATTCCCTCATGAGGTCAGGCACTTAGTTAATCCACTGTTCACAAACTCAGAAACTCCCAACACTTAGAATCAAACATAAAATTCACCTGGGGATGAACCAGATTTTTAGCTGTCAGTGCCTGGATCATTTATCCATACAGAGGGCCGCATTGAGCCTTGACACTTATTTGTGTATTCGCAGTAATTGTGTTACTCTGTGTGGCCTAGAGAGACATGGCATGACTGTTGCACAGTCCCATGACTGCTCAACGGTGAAGTGAACCACGTCAGCACAAAAACGAGCCATTGTGCTGTCTCTGGGCCTACTTTAGGTAAAATAAAGGGAATGTCATCTGGCGGACACAACATTTTTCATCAGCATCAACAGTTTGCAAAGTCAAAACTCTTTTTTAAAAAATGATGCATTACAGTTTTTCTTGCTGTCTTCCATTCAACAACAAAACTTAACAAAACTTCTTACATGGTGTCACATGCATATAATAAAAATAACATGGACAAAATTAAAATCCCCCTCTCCTGCACCTTAAAAATCTCAGCAACGCACAATATGTTTTTTTACATATTTTTTGACACACAGGGAGTGGCGTTACCCTGACAACGGAGTGATAAGTGAGGAGGGGCCGACTGCTGAGAGGATTTCATGCTATAAAAGAGTGCTTCTTTGTGTTGGCCAACCCAAGCCGACTGACCGACTGCTCTCCAGCCTGCAGCCTGCTCCTGTGTGCACCTGAGGACTGAGACAAGAAAAGGTAAACTCCTATTCTTCTTTTTATCCGTCGCAGCTTTCATAAAAAAACAGTTTAGTGGATCAGAGCCAAAGTGGTACATTTAATTGAATACTCAAACATTTGCGCTGAGCAACAGGAGAAGAACTCATTCCCTGTCTGAATCCTGGGATAACGTTTTAAATGTTGCCCCAAATCTTATGCTATAAAGTGAGACGTGTGCACAGCGAGGCAGTGCACATGAAAAATTAACAAAACATTTATTTAAATATTATATACGTATGTAGCATATTGGGGAGATTGATTTTGATTAATTGAAAATGTCAGTTATGAAGGTGATGTAATCAAATGTATGTATGTGTGTAATCAAAATCAAGGCAAACGATCAACATATACAATTACATATAACATGTTAAAAGTTCTCCCTTAACATCCATTTAGATCACTCATATTACTTTGTGAGAAAAGCAACTATTATACATTAAATACAGGAAGTAGAATTGTCTCAGCAATAGCAAACATTAAGAAGCATGAAATACAAGCGTCTAGATAGTTACATAATAACTGAGTCTACTCACAAGGTCAGCTATATATTAGAGGTCTATAGTGGATTCTAAAGAATCGTTGCTGTTGCACATTCCTGCCCATAAGTCACTGATATAACTCAGACAAAATGTGCCATTGTGTTTCTGCATGACTCAGGAAGTTTTCTGTGGTCATCAGTCAATTACAGCATCCCATGGTGTTCAGTTAGCTTTAGCTGTCAATGGATATGGAGTCAGGACAATCCTCCAGTGTTCACATTAGCTGGCACTTTGGCATCTTGAAAAGCTGTAGAGTCCTCTGGTGGCCGCCTGGTGAACTAGTTCTTTTCTCTGGAGATTGTGCTCAGATCAGTTTTTATCATTCCGTTTCCTTACCTTTGTTAAAAACAAACTTTAAAAGTTTGTTTTAGCTTTGTCCTTTAATGACATTTTATTTGTTTTGTTGTTTATTTTTCTGTCCTAATAAAGTCCTCTGAGGCTTGTTTATGGTTTAAGGAAATGTCATATAAGTAAAAGTGAACTTGATCTTGTTCTGGCAGGCAGCATGGATGTAAGTACTTCGCCATATTCTCAGATCTCTACACTGGTAAGAATGACAAACCATTGCTATCTAAATATAAATGCGTAACTCTTTGCTTATGTCGAATGGCCATGTTTGCAACTGCAAGTTGGTGTCCTCCATCCTATCCACCCTCTCTCTTCCACGTATGTCCCTGCTGGCTCCTGACCCTTCTCTTTCTCCATCCTCACCATCTCCTCCTCCTCTGTCTCAGCACTCTGACTCTCTGTGTGGCACCTGCCCGTCGTCTGGTTCTGCCCCACAGCCTAACGGCCTCTGGCCTAACATGCAACAGTCAGGGGGTGGGTTCCCTGCGTGGCCAGGACAGCCCACTCAGCCTGCACCGTGCTGGACTGGCCAGCCAAACACACCCTGCTGGCCTGGGACACAACCAGCTCAGGTCTCTGTCCCTGGTCCAGTTGCGGTTTCAGCTCCCACTCAAGTCATAACACCGCCTCCAGCACCAACCACAACTATGGTCCCAACTTCAGCTCAAGTTCCAGTTCAAGTTCCAGCTCAAGTTTTTGCTCCAGCTCCAGTGCAGCCTTGCCAACCATGCTGGCCTGGTACCCAATACCAGCCTCTCCAGCCACCAGCTCCCATTCAAGCTCAAGTTCCAGCTCCAGCTGCAGTTCCAGTTGCAGCACCTACCCCTGCTACCAGCATCCATCCAAGTGCACCAGGCTGGCCTGGCCACCCTGGTTGGCCTTACAACCCAGGACAGTCAGGTTGGCCTGGCCAGAATCCATCTTTCATGCCTCCACACTGGCTCCCACCCACATCTGGACCTCTAGTGAGTCAAAAGCGAGGAATCTGAATTGTACACATCTCACAGTGCATTAGGTTGTTTAACTGTGCTTGTCTCTTTGCTGTTTAGAGCGTGCCATACAACTTGAACCTGGCCCGAGGGGTGTATGACAAAATGATGATGACTATCTTGGGCCATGTGAAGCCTAATGCTAAAATGTAAGCTTATTCCTATTAATATGTATCTTTAGTTGCTAATATACTTGAATTTTTGTTGAATTAAATATATGGACCCAATAAATATTTTACCATAACGTAGTGGATACAGATGTTACACAGAAGTACTGAATTTCATGTAGCATACACAGAAAGAAAAAAATAATAATAATCAGCTTGGTCTCCCACAGGTTTACAGTGAACTTTCTGAGAGGCAACGACATTGCCTTTCACATCAACCCCCGCTTCAGTGAGGGGGGCAAACAGGTTGTGGTCCGTAACCACAAACTGGGTGAGCGCTGGGGCCCGGAAGAGAGGGACCTCAAAGGGCCGTTCCCTTTTGCTCTCGGGAGCCCTTTTGAGGTGAGTAGAAGAAACAGGAATCTGACACGGGGCAGTGGATTCAGAAAATAGGTGTAGAGATGCTAGTGTAATATGCTAATCAATAAATGATTGCCACATTTATTTGGACAGGTATTCATTAGATTGCAGAGAGATTTAAACACCACACAATATTAGTGCTAATAATAACTAATAAAGTGATACTAACTAAAACTAACAACCTTACAAAAGGTGCAGTCAAAGTTGTACAATGACATGTTTCAAAAAAATCTACACGTGGTGCATTTAACTGACTCTAGGCCACTTTCTCATGGTTAACGTCAGGCTAACGCTTGGAAAAGATGGCAAGGCTTGGATAGCCACTTGTGCAAGCAGGTCCTAGATAATGGAGCTGCTGTACTGCAGGGAGGCTCCTGGAGGTCAGTGGGGGTCTCATGTTGCTCAATAACATCAATAACTATCATGTCTAACATGCATCGCAAAGAGGTGACTAATCTGAAGAGCTAATCCTGTCTTCATGTCCAGCAGTCTTTGTGTCTACGTTTACTGGCTCCAATTACCACTGCAGTGTGTTCATAGTCTCTCCTAAATCATAATACCATAGTGCCATAATAATGTGCAGTATATGGCACGAGTTAAATCATCAACCTACTTGATGGGTAATCACATTAGCCCTGTAACCTTAAGAATTTTCTAACTTACTCTAAATTTATGTTAAATTTAAATTCTTGGATTTTGTTCTTCATTGTAACCCATACATTATTACGTTATTATGGAATGTCAGGTGAAGATTTGGCCCTACTAAATAACTGTCTTTAAATAATACAACTGAACTGTGTATCGTGTACATTACTTGGGCATGGCATGCATGTCAGCTCACAACCTTGATGGCAGTGCTACACTGTTTACGGTTTGCTCTCTTCCAGATGAAGATCCTGTGCACTCCTGAAGCCTTCAGGGTGGCGGTCAACAACATCCCGCTGTTTGAGTTCCGTCACCGCGTCAGAGAGCTCAACCGGATCGACAGAATCAACATCTTACATGACGTCGTCCTCACCTACGTCAACGTGGAGACACTTCCTTAAGAAATACAGCGTAACTGATACAGGAGCATGTATCAGAGTGTGACTTTGTGTATACCAATGTGTTGTCAATGCAGCAAAAATACATTATACACCATTGATATGCTGAAGCCTGTAGGAACTAAAACTTTGCAATTAATTTATCATGATACTTAAAGAAGGAACAAGTAAGAGTGTTGGTGTGTTACATGTTATTAATAAAGACATGAGCTGAGCTCATTCTATAATAAGAAGCTCAATGACTTCCTGTGCCTAATCTATTAATACATACATGCATTACTTTGTCACAAAAAAAGATGCTAATGCTACTACTGTATTTATTGTGTAGAATATTTTCTTTATTATTAAAACGCTACTAACTGAAATATGTATATAACAAAGAATTATGTGCATTTTAGTATTAAAATACAAATTATGTCTATAAGATGGGTTCTGTTAACTGCAGTGATACCTAAATAAAATGTAAGAAATCCTATCCAGCGTCTTAACTATTTATTTTTAAGACAACAGTGCAACAGCTTGAAACTGTAAAAAGAAGAAAAAAAAAATCTCTTTCGGAGAAATACAAAATTTCAATAGAACATAAAAATCAGCACAAATAACATAATTATTGCACCAAAGCTACATTTACAACAAAGTGTGAACAAACATCTGAATTGCACTGATGACAGAGGAAGCCTTAATACATCAGTGGCTAGCATACGTATTTCTAGGTCCTTCAACTGACACTTCATCTGTAACCTCATACCTCTGTATCTTATTCTTGAATCTGAGCTTCCCTTCCTCCAACCCTCCTACTCAAGCACGCTCTCTCCTCCATGTTTTCTGTCTTTTGTTCAGAGAAGATGTCTGGTCAAACTGAGAACTGGTAAGAATATTCATGGTTCCCAGCGTAAATATATTTATTGTTCTCAAACCTTTTCAACTAACAGTTAATTTGGGCCATGACTTTAAGCTACACACAAGATTCACAAAACCAAATATGCAGAATCGTAATTCTCTCTGTTCCCTAGAGGATGAACCTTTTAAATTACCTTTCTCAGCTATCCTTGTTTGTCATAAATTGGACAGAATAGCAATGTTAACCAGAAAATATGTATTATCCTAATGAAATGGGATGTAATCAACAAATTAAACCGTGGCAGTTGAGAACATTTACATCCCCAAGAGCATGAACTGAGAAAATAAGAAAAACCATTAAGACACTACATCATCTTTGCCCCTGTAGTGTTTGAAACATTTTGTGATTCGTTACACCGATGCCATTTGATTTTAGAAACACAAGAGCACAGACAAAGAAGAGCTATGGCAACTTAAAAATAAGGCAACCTTTTTTCGTACACTAATTGTTTTTTTTTTCAGTGCATAGTACTCAACATTCATTTATTCATCTTTCCCAAACATATTGACATCCCATCTTCTTTCAATCTATAAATAAAGTTCCAAAAGATCTCTGTGCAAATAATAAGTGTGCAATCCACAGTGCTGTTGTGACTACCTCCTCCTAGCATATCATACTGTGTGCGCCAGGCAAACACTAGTCCATGTCTTTAGGTCTTGGTATCTAGTCTCCTCTCCACAGACTTCAGGAGCAGCTCAGCGTACTGCTCCAGCAGAGCCAGGGCCTTCTCTCCCTCACCTTTGGGCCCCTGGCCCCCTCGGGGACCTTCACACTGTGGGGTGGGGTGAGGCAGCGAGTCCAGCTCGGCCTTCACCGTGAGCAGGGCGTCGGACAAGATGCTCCTCATCTCCTGCTGCTCTTCCCCTGGCTGTTGGTCGCTCTGTAGCACCTGTAGGTAATGAACACATTCAGTGGGGCAGTCATCCAGGAAGCAAGTGAGACAGAGATGTGCAGGCTTTCTGTCTGAGTCTTTATTTAGTCTTTATCCATCCAATTAGAGATTCATTGTGTGCACCTGCATCCTGAACTAATACAACATAAAAACAGTCTAAAAGGGCAGCAACTAATGAAGTTAGTCAAGCTCAAGTTCAAGAACAAGACCACGCCCCATGTCATTCTATTTTCATCTCTGTTCGTCTCAGTTCTTAACCACCACCCTCCCATCTCTCTCTTTTCTTTTCTTCCTCTTTCATCTTTGATTACAGGAACCAGAGGGACAAGAAGTCGAAGCTTCCTGAGATGTGCCCCCACCCTGAATCTTACTCCCTGTGTTCTTCTTTGTCTGAAGACTATCATCTGTCATGCATTCAACCCCTCCCATTATTTCCCCTTGAACCCTCTCATCCCGTCATCCATTTCCCTGATGTCCTGGCTCCCTATGTTCCTTGCATCAATGAAGGCGTGGTCTTTGTCAGTGAAATGACTATTTTGTTATTGTTGAATCTTTGATTTTTAAATTGCACTGATGACAGAGTCCATGTGTTATGGATTGTCAGTAGCATAAGAAGACATTTCAGGATGGTAGATGAAACAGTACATAAATACAAACAGAGGCACAGTCACTGACCGTAGTATAAAGGAGGACTGTTTTCCTCAGACTGCTGTGAAGGTCTGTGATGGCCTGTCTACAAGTTTCCAAGGTGACTGCGTGATCTGCAGAGAGTGACAGAGAGAACTTTCAAGCACAGCAGAGCATCTGTCAAATCTAAGTGCACGCACACAGGAGCACAATAAATACACACCAACTGGTACAGAGCGGGGTAGGAGCACAATAAACGCTGAGCAGAAGGTTGAAGAGCATCAGAGAGAAAAAAAAAACTCCACAAAAACTTCAGAAACAAAACTACAGAAAGATACATGAGAGGGCCGCTGCACAAAGTAACAGTGTGAGCTGGGAAACTGAGAAAAAAAAACAAAACGATTTCCCAGTTTATATCCTCCAGCAAAAAACAGTTGTGAGTACGAATGCGGACTAGATAGCGCTTAACGGCATTCGTGCTTTCTGTGTTTTCTGAACTGAAATGAAATAAAATGTATTGCCTTTGAGAGGTGGGTATTATTCAGGAAACAGCGGAGGAGAAGCGCGACGGAAAGGATTCACCACAGAATTTTAAATCTGTTAGATACCTTTGTATACTGCACTAGTGAGCAACGTGAGGAAAACACTCTGCAGTGGTTGCCTCCTTTAACTCTGCACTGCATTTCAAAGCATAACGATAAATAATAGACTGGAACTATGGAGCATTAATGAGTGCACAGTCTGAAATCTTTCTTTTAGATTATAAAATGCAATATGTTCTGTGCAGATGCAACGTGGATGACAGAATGGAAAGGGGCAATCCTTTTAGGATGAATGAAAATCATCTGATACTATTTGATACTAGAGGGCCGTTGCAAAGAGGTCGTATGTCAATGACACCAAAGAGAGGAATAAAAGGAGTGAAAAGCATTGCCCTCTTAGCTCACTTTTACAAACAGACCTTGGAAAAAACAGCAAATAGGATTCAAAACCTTCTACTGTCCCTTCATCTGTGGACTCATCCTTGTCTTCACAGCAGAAGGGCACCGAGACAGACAGCGGGGTTTGAGACAAACAAGCAGACTGACTGACAGGCCAGGAGGCAAAAAGGGGAGGAATGTGAGGGGATGCAGTGATGAAGAGGGGCTGCATTAGCGACAGGGAGGCTTATTTAAGAGTTCAGGGAGGCCAGACCTGGATGGATGCTCGCCGTCTGTTCAGGCACCAGAGGGCACTCTTTAGCCAACGCCACCTGACCTGGCTCCTTGGCACTGAGGGTAAAAAATGTCAGAAATGGACGTTAGTAACAATAATAATACTAATCCTGAAATATAAAATGAACAGATTGGAATTGAAGCAAGGAACAAATAACACTGTGTGTATAAGGCAGTTAAATAATGATTAGAGGAACCTATTCAGTTCTGGTAAAGAAACATTTACAGCTGCTTGTGACTGCTGTAAAAAATCTAGTTAAAAGTTTACAAGTGAGGTAAAATCGTACCTCTCAGACACTGAATCCCTTTTCTGCTTCACGGGCAGAGAAGAATCTAAACTTAGAGACATAGGCCTGCTTCGTGCTGAAAATAACAAGACGAAAACAGAATAAAACACATGTAGCTCTGTGGTGCTGGTGACACATCTACAGTGTGCGGCTGACTGGCTGTCTAACCTTGTTTGATTCCTGGAGCAGGTGTAACATCACACGCAGCGTCTGTTGTCGGAGTAGAAGCCCTCGACGCGCCTGCAGACAGACTCAAGCTCGGCTTCACCTCCAGGCAGAGGCTGCGTCGGGGGCTTAGAGGCTGCTTGGGAAGCGGGATGCGAGAGGGCAGGGCATTCTGGGTAAAAGGAGCTGGTGAAACTGTAGCTGTAGCATGAGGGGGCGTGAGGAGGGGACTGCTTGATGACAATGGGAAGGAGGCAGATGACGGGAAAATGGTCACAGGAGATGAGGTGAGCAGAGGAGGCTCGACCTCAAGCTCCTCAGATGACGCCCTGCCCTTGGGGAGGCAGGGGGAGGAAGGAGGAGAGGCCAGCTGGATGCCGTCTCCCAGAGAGGAGGAGCGGCTGCTTTTGGCCATGGAGCTGGCGGTGGGGTTCATGTAGGAGTGCTGGGGCTTGAGTTTGGGGCTCTCCCATGGCAGGGGAGACTGCGGGGACCTGGTGGAAGGTGAAGAAATCTGGAAGGAGGGTTTGGGAGTGTCATGATCCAGGGAGAGCTGCTGAGGTCTCTTGTGCAACTCTCTTCGGTCACTAGATGGCGCAGGGGAGTGAAGAGCTGGAGAAAAGATGAGGAAGTGAATGACTTAAAAAAGAGAAGTACACTGAGTTATGTAGGCAATATTTTTTAGAAATTCATTTAGATTACTTCAAAGCAGTTACTTACAGACAAAGAAGTAGTATTTAAAAGAAAATGTAGGCTTGGCAATGCAAGTTATATTCAAACTAACAGATATGGCAGCAAATATGAACTAAATAATGATGCAACGTACAGTCCATGGCCAAGTTCTGGGCTGAGTGTGATTTCTGCAAACACAACGTTGTGTCCAGCAGCAGCGGAGCTTTGGGTGGGGGGTTGGACATCCTCCAGAGGTGGGGGCCGGCAGTCTTCTTCTTCAGGGGTCTTAGCGCAGGAGGGCAGTCTCTATCGGAAACCCTGAGAAGACGCAGCAGAGCAAACGTTGCCGTTATTTTGTCATTAAAAACGACAAATAGAAAGCCAAATTAAAATAAAATTTCGTTTTGTGCTTGGGTACAGTGTGGTGAATTAATATTACACATTTGCATGAGAATGATTATTTTTAAACTAGATTTTTGGATTTTTGGAATTTGCGTGAGCGCAGCAAAATCCTATTCATCTCGGATGTTTTGTACTCTGAGTACCTTTTAAGCATTTTGAACTTCCCTTGACTCAAATCTGCAATCTGCGCTAATCTGAAAACAAACCCGACGCCACTTGTAGCGACCTTTTTTCTCATTATTACCTTGGACCCTCTGTCCTGCCGGGAGACTCGGGGGTCTTATCTTCTGCGTTTCTGCTCTCACTGTCTTCCATCAAGGGCCGTACTTTTGACACCGGAGGCTTTGGAGAGCGGCTGCTTTGCTCCTTTCCATTCACTTTGGCAAACAAAGGCACCGCTCTAAACAGAGAGGAGGCATCACACAGGTAGAGAAGCAGATGAGGAAAGGACAGATTTAGTCCTGTGAGGTATGTGAAGGAATTGACTGACATTGGTGAGCTTAGCATCAAGGCTGTAAACAGTTTTTGTATTGCTTAAACAAGATATACCACGTTAATCAGACAGCTTTCGGGGTGCAGGGGGATTTAGTGACCTTTGCACAGAGCTGCTTGATGCAGTTTTATATTTAACATACAGGCATTAAAGTGGGATCAGTCATCTCTTTTAACACACAGCAAGAAAGCAAACAAGCACATTTCCCACTATGTAAAACATCCACATTCCCATTTAAACAACCCTGCGCATGTCTACATTAAAAAAATACAAAGCCCCACCTCCAGGGCTAAAAAAAATCCTCCCAGGCATTAGCCGCGCCACCTTAAACTGATAGGCTTGGCTAGATCAGGAAGGTACGCAGATGGTTTAGCGGAGCAGCATGCGAGGCTCCACACGGGTTTGTAATTATAGCCGTGAGTCCACACTGGTCTCAAGTGGTCAGCCTTACCTGTTATTATGTCCTCTGGCCAGGAAGCGTGAAGACATACTGAGCCGGGGGACTCTGCTCTGCTCAGCTGTGGATGGATGGCAAAAAAAAACAAACAAACACACACACACACACACACACACACACACAAAGATGATGGAGGCAAAAGCAGAAAGTGGAAGTGAAACTAAAAGGATAAATCAATACTGTCTGCACTGGAGTCTGAGATCATTTAAAGACATAGTGAGATATTGTGAGAAATAAAAACCTTCAAGCATAGGCTGACTTAAAGGTGATTGTTTAATTTCTTGTGAAGAGTTAGATGAGAAGGTGTGTTCTTTCTATCTGGCTGTAAAGGAGCTTAGCTTAGCATTATGACTGGAAACTGGTTTTACAGCTAGAGGCTCTAGAGTGGCATCTTATCTAAATTTCACAGAGGAAAAACTGTATGTGAGAATTTTTCCTGCCCTACCTGTGCTGCTGCTCTCTGCCAGGGTCTCAAAGTTCTGCTTAAGGAAATCCACCTCACTGTGGTCAGCAGACACTGTCCTCAGAGCCTCGTCCATACTCGTCACTGCTGCCGTTTGGTCCTCCTTCTCTTCACTCTCCACGTCAGAGCTGGCCTGACTTACATCTGCAGAATCTGAAAGCAAAAGTGAAAGTGAAAACCTTTCTCAAACCCCCCCACCTGACCTTGGTACATCCACTGCATAAGGCAGGTAGGTTACCAGATAATTCCAGAGAAATTACCAGCCTGATCACCGGGGCTTATGTGCTAGTATTATCCGGCATATTCCCATCAAAAATCTTGCACTCAGTGTGCTCAAATCCCTCTCGGTGGGCACCAACTTTACTGCATGTTGAAGAGATATCATGGCTTTCATGAACATTCCAGCTTTTCATTTTAAATCGTGTACCTGACACACTTTGAGGAGAAATGTGTAACTTGAAAAAGAAATCTCAGATAAAAGTACAGAAATTGGTGCACCAGTGTAACTTAGATATCTGTAAAATCCCTTTGACATTAGTCTTTTATTTCTCAAGCATTGCTTTTGCACCGCCTTTAAGCTGCAGCAAGAAAAACCCTCATGGGAAGCTTGAATGAGTAGAAATCTTATGATTTTAGCCTCTTAAACCGATAAATGTTCAGAATCTTATGAATCATTTTATGGTATTAGTTTTTGCTTGTCATTAAAGTACAATCATGGCTGATTCTGAGCAGTCTGGGGGAGCAGCAGACTTTTTTGTCTTTGTCAAAAAGTGTCAGTTAATGCTAATTTTCATTTGAACAAAATGTTAAATCGAGTCAGTCTCAATCTGTACATTCTGTCTTTTTTTTTTAATCCAAAGTGAGACCTCACCATCCAGGACACCATCCAGGCTGGACCCCATGCTGTCATAGCCCAGGGAGCAAGCACTGTCCGGGCTGCGGCTGTCCTGGCTCCCACTGCGCATCCCTCGACCTTGCATCGTGCAGTGCTGCTCCTTCTCCGTGCAATCACTGATGCACAGAAACAGAGATGTGGCGGCAATGAGGAACATGGACACATAGAGAGAAATACAGAAAAAAAGCACTTGTGTTCTTTTTCACAATCACTTGGGTGGTAAAACTCTGCGTACCAGGCTGGGATATACTGTACCTGCTCAGTGGACTTGTCTCGTCCTCATTTTCCTCAGGGAACAACACAGCTCCATCAGTCTCTTTGATGCCCTTGGAGGAATGTGAGGACATCCAGTCAGCGTGCGACCGGGCCCGATGCCCCCTGGATCTCTCGTCCAACTGCTGTTGCAGGAAAAAAAAAACGGCATTTACACAAACATGATCCATGTGAGCCGCTTTCTCTTTCATAGACATATAATCCCACGTACCGGGGACTCTTGAAGGCTGGACGTGCTCCATCTCTCTCTGTCATGAGAGGGGCAGTTGGGGGTTTTCTTGTGAGCAAAGGTCTCCAGTTGCCTCAGGTCCAGCATGGATTTAACCATGAGTTCCAGCGAGCCCATACGATGAGACCAACGCCTCCGAGGGCGTTTAGAGGAGTCAGGAATGACCTGGTTGACTACTCCATGCTGGGAAAGAAAAACAGGAGATAAATAAGGTATACATCAATCAGCCATAACGTAATGACCACTTGGTCACAATCACTGGTCAAGTGAATAAGACTGATCATCTTGTTATCATGGCACTTGTTAGTGGGTGGGATATATTAGGCGGCAAGTGAACATTTTGTCCTCAAAGTGTTAGAGGCAAGAAAAATGGGCAGGGAAAAGGTCCAAATCTTGATTGCTGGACAACGAAGAGAGCATTTCCAAAACTGCAGCCCTGTTGTGGTGCTCCCGGTCTTCAGTGGTTAGTACCCATCAAAAGTGATCCAAGGAAGGAAAAATGATGAGCTGGCGCCACTAAGGCAAAACCTTCTGATGCATGTGCAGAGCACATTTTCTTTCACATCATATGTCTGGCCTGGTGCATATCTGGATAACATATGGCACCAGTATGCAAGGAACACCCCCTTGCAGTTGCCATGGCGTCTGCTTATTCTGCAACAACTGGCTGGTGGTGGTACATATCAAAGTTCATCCATATAAATGTTAGGAGCCAGGTTTCCCGGGAGAAAATTACATCGTCATGAGATCATCAGTGTTATTCACTTCACAGGTTGTTTGATGTTGTGGTTGATCAGGATACATATATCCAAAAAAGTTCAAAAAAGGCAGCTGGACTTGTAGAGTTTTTCTTGTAGTTTTACTCGGATGAGAGGTGAAACGTGGTGAAACGTCTTTTCAAAAAACTCTACAAGTCCAGTTGGCTTTTTTGAACTTTTTTGGATATACCATGACCTGGATGACTGAGAACCTTCACAGATACAAGATATATATAGTCACTTGTTGCTATTAAACATGTTTTATTATTACACTGTTAAAAATGTACACTGGCAAATTTGAATGTATCCATTTTATTTCAATGTAAAATCAGAATGTAAAAGCGATGGGATGGTTTTGAGGACAAAATTCTATCAGAATTTAGACTTAAATTCTAATTTAAAACAATATCAGACTTATTAATGCCTACCTTTTTCAGATCCCAGACCTGTCCTTCATCTGAGCCTCCTGTTGCAGAAAAGAGTAAAATAATTAACATCATGTGTACTGTGCACGCCATATAGCAGAAGTAAGGGATAATGTATCAGGGCAGATGTTAACAAACTTGGCTGGTACTGTTACAGACTTCTGATTCCCTCAATGGAAGCTCTACCGGATGCTTATATTCTCGTGTGGTTAATGATCACATAGTACCTGTGTCCTCCTCTCCCTGACTGCTGTCAGAAGAAGTATTGGTCGTGTTTTCTTCTGGGTCATTGGCCTCTTCATTCTCCACTCTGTCCTCTTCCTCCTCCTCCTCCTCATGCTCACGGTCACTGTCAGAGGACAGACCACCAAGACTAGGAGCGCTATACGCCTCCCGTCTAGAGTAACACAGTGATAGAGTCAAGATGATGAGTATTCCGTGAGCATTAGTATATCATTACACGTAGGTATGTTTTCTCCATGTGGGCTCTTTATCATCAGAGCTGGGTTTGTGGAATGAATGTAATCAGTTAGCAGTCACCTGAGACTGGGGGTCCTGCAGGGCGGCGTGTTTGGGTTCTGTCGGAGTTGGCAGAGCCGCTCTCGCATAGTGATTGTCAGTTCTGGAGCCAGTCTCCACACAAAGATACAGCTGGGAGATAAAAGCATTCAGGCATTAAATATTCAAGATTTCATTTCAGCGCGGCCATTGAGGAAGCTGTCTGCAAACATATTTCCACAGTCATTTCCTCCAGCTGCAGAGGCTGAAGATGATTTCAATTCAATTTGGGTGCTGCTCCCATCCAGGTCTTGCTCTTAATTTCTTTCTAGTGCAGCTACTAAATTCACTTGAATATTTGATCATTTTATATGTCTGATGTTTAAATATGTAGCAGATACTGTTTGCTGTTGAGAACGGAATTATAGTTGATATCTTAAGGGTTTTAATCTGAATATTTTCTCTGGTAAACTTAATTAAAGATTGCTTGTGTGACCACACATACAAGACGGTTTCTCACCTGTCCCCTGATACGGAAATCAAATGCTTGCAGTCATTGGTAAACTTCATCCCAGTGACGATTTCTGCAAAACAAAAAAATAAGGCTTGTTAGTTATATTGTCTTCCTTGACTGCCACATCCATATCACAGTTTGGCTACAGTAAATAAGATGCGAGGCATTAAGTGTTGGTTCCGTTACCAGAATGTCCAAACATAGTGGCGACACACTCCCCAGTGTAGAAGTCAAAGATGCTGATGTTTTTATTGGAGCAGCTGGTGGCCACATATTGACCCGAAGGATCGATCTGAACCTGCCAGACAAAGTACAAAAGAGTTCCATAGTTCATAAGTTATATATACAGTGTGCACTGTATACAAAAAGCAATGGCTTCTGGAGTGTGAACTGCAGAGGGAAATTTACCCTGAGCAAACTGCCATCTTCACTCAGTGATCCTTTGTAGACCTTTTTTTGTTTGCCACTGCTGATGTTGAAAATCCTGGAGTCACATGGAAGATAAACCACCAAAATGTTAAAAATTAGATCCAACTTTCCCACCTCGTGAAGCACCAAAAAACACCTGCCCACACACTCACCTGATGCAGCGGTCCTGACAGCCAACGGCAGCATACTTGCAGGTGGCATCTATGCACATGTCATAAAGAGTGGTCTTCCTCACCGTGTGGTGAGAACGCCTGAACTCCGCTCCTCTGTCGGTCTGTGAAGCAGAAAGATACGCAGTCTGGTCAGACACTAGCGTAATTCTTAGCATGCCATACCAGATAACCTCATAACAGCAAGATGTATTTCATACTTGCATGGAGTTTAGGAAGTAAATGTAAATGTGACCTATAAATTCTTTGTTTCATTTAAGTTGCAGAAATATGTTTGCTTTAGTATCAATATAACTTTGTTTTCTCTGTAGAAGTATTTGCCTTCATTATAAGTATGTGGAACTAATATTCTTGGCAAAGACCCAAACTTCAAATCCTTTTGAGGTTCAGACCGTATAAAATCAGTTTTGACGTGGTCAGTTCATTTAGAGTCCTTAGAAACATCGATCAAGGCAAAAAGCAGCACTTAAGATGCTCATTTATGCTCTACGGGAGCACAAATCTGTCACAATAACTTTCCAAAACGAGCGCTCCGTAAATGTCTAGTCGCTCAGATTAAGTTCTACTTGAGACTAACAAGCCATTGTTTACTGTGCTCTATAAAAATGTTCTGAATCACAGTAGTGGCCTGAATCATGTCTAAAGTTTCAGAAGAATGTTGTAACTTATGCAACTATGACTGAACGCACAACCGGTGCAGTGACCCAGAAGCAATCCTAAAGGGAATAATGAAACAATAGTTATACAACTTGTTGTACAAATGTTCCTTTTGTGGTACATGCTGTAGAACTGTATTCACAAACAGATGCTTAATAGGTTTTATGTTGTGCAATGAATCACAATGAATCAGGATCAGTCCCTCATTATGTATTTTATGGCCAGAAAGAATAAAGATAAATGCTATTGATATAGCATATACAGTAACTGCTGTTTCATCATAATCCTAAACTAGAAGTAGCTACATTACCTGCTATCATATGTGTATGGTAAAAACATAGTGGAATCCAGCAACCTGTTAGCATCAGACAGGCAACATCCACATCCAATTTTCAACAGAGCAGTTTAAATTAATAACAATTTGCACTAGCACAGATGTTTGTCAGGCACAATACAAATTGCAATAGCACGACAGTGGCTACAAGCCTGCATGCACTAATCGGCTTTGCAGTATAAAGAAAGCTAATAATTGTATTAATAAAAACTCATAGCCTCCTGTAACCTTTGTTGTATAATAGGGTCATACTCACAGTCATAATAGATGTCTGGTTAGGACAACTGGCCACTGAGTGGAGTTATTGCAGCAGGCTGATGCTGTGAGATTGAATATGAATATTCAGGTGTCTTTCTTTTTGTTTTGTTTGTACTGCTATTTTACAGTAAGGTATGTGGAAAATGTCACTGGTTTCCGATCAAAACAGGGCGAGTTTTAAGCCAAAGTTACCACATGTAGGGTCTGATGTATATTAACAGGAGGAGGAGAAACAGCTAACCTGGCTAGCAAGCGCATTTGGGCTGTAAAACCACAACACAACCTTCTAACAGCTGCCTAGCTATTTTATTTATTGCGTACAATATTTATATATATATATATTTATTAGTGATGTTTAGAGGTTTTAGACAGAGCCAGGCTTTCCTCGTTTCCAGTCCTTACGTTAAGCTAAGCTAATGTTGGCATCAAATACGTTAAAACATTCTTCTTAAACTAAAGACACGATTCAGGCCACTGCTCAGAACATTAACTTCTGCATTGACTGCGTTCAAGAGTAAACTCCAGATGAACAGCGCCCCCACTGGTATTCACAACCTCAGGAGTTGTGGCATCTTGCTGGCATTTTCGGAAATGGCGGAAGTGAAGGGAAAATTTACATATTGTAATTCAGTTGCACTGTATAGTTTTATTGGTAATTTTATAATACTGTATGTCCAAGAAAAGAGTTAGCATTTCCAACGGCCTCATCCTTTTACTTTTGCATTTCCTACGCTAAGTGACCTGACCTGGTCATTAGCTTGCTAAACCATTAGCCTCAGTGGCGTGCCTTGCAGCAGTGTTTTCCGCCTGATGTTACCACTTGAACGCTAAGAATTTTGTGTACACGGCTTCCCATGACTGACCACTGGAAGGCAGAATAAATGTCTCCTGCCTTCAGCTTCATGTCTACAGTAGCTCTCATTTAGGTTTATGTCAGTTTATACAGTTGTGTATTGGATATTATACAACACATAAAATGTGAGAACTGATGGACTGAATCTTGCTCAGATGTTACCTTGTGCGCGGTGTGAAAATAGATGCTCTTGTCCGCCCCACAGCTGATCATCCTCACCTTGTTGTCATTAGCTAAAAAAAAATAATAATGATTTAATCAAACTTTTTTTCTAACTTTACAAACAAATTAAGGCCTGTAGACTGTGTAGATGTCCTGCTACTCATTTAACTACTATCACAGAGTATAGTAGAGGAAGAAAGTCCAGAGATAACGGATTAAAGTGGACTCACAAATCATACAGTAACTTAATCCAAATTTCAAAATCTGGGAGAGTAAATGTTGCAAATATGTTCGATGAAAGAGAGAAAATGAAGAGCAACCGAGAAGGCTTTGCTCAGCCAAACAAAACTCCACCATATTCACATGCCATCAATTATTTAAACAAGGAGTGCTGCGAGAGCAAAATAAAAGGGGGACTTTGTGTGGGACTGAGTGGAGACGAAAGCGAGGATTAGGAAAAGATTAGCCGTCAAATGTTGACAGTGTCTCAAGTGGCTTACCAGCAAAGCGTACGGCTGTTATGGATGAAGAGTGCTCGTCGAGCGTCTGCACCAGACTGTAGTCGTTGTCCGCGTCCAAGACGTGGATCAGGCGGTCCCTGCTAGCTGTAGCCAGTAGCTTCAGGCCTGACAGCAAAGAGAGCATTTAATTATTAAGCAAATGCGCCAAATACTCTTAAAACAGGCCATCATTACAGTCACACCCGCTGACCTGTTTCTGGTTTACTGTATTCAAGACAGAGGATCTCAGCATCATGAGCGTCCACCTTCAGGATCTCCTCCTTGCTGCTAAGGTCATAAACCCTGCAGAATTTAAATTCACACTTTTAGAGTGGAGGTCACCTCAGTCAAACAACAGTCTCAGTTTGACTCATCTCGTCCTACCTCAGCATCCCGCTGCGGTCCCCAGATGCAAGGTGTCTGCCGTCTGGACTGACACAGATGGTCCTGATGCCTGTCCTGTTTTCCGCTGTCTGTCCATCCCCTGATTTGTCTGCATGCACATTTGTTATACATTCTGGATCCAGCAGGGCGCTGGTGTTTCCATCTACGTAGACCGTATTCAAGAGATCCTGCAAAGCAATGATGAAGAGAGAAACAACACATTATAGGGAGAATTTGTACTTGTATCTTTCGAACAACGTGGGGGAATATGGTGTTCGACGCCAAACTCACGCTGCTGAGGATATTCTGGGAATGAACACGGGTTTGTGTCCCGTCCTCTGTGCGCCACATTCTTATTGTGTTATCAGCTGAACAAGTAAGGAACGTGCCTGATGACAGACCAGCAACCGATTCTCCGGGAACATCTGGAAACATCTGAAGAGGGAATTTTGATTACACTATGCCAGACAGTATGGACTTACATGAAACAAAGACTTTACCATAGATCTACATCCCCCTATAGGTGTTACCATTATAAATAAACCATATATTTGGCCTTCACATTTGTTGTGAATTGGACATTCTATAATATCAATACAGCTTATAAAGCTTACGCTGTCTAATGAGCAATAAGAGAGTGTAACAATAACAATATGTCTTGTACAGTAGGGAAATTAAATTCCCACAGTGAAAAGGTCCAATTATGGATTAAGGATATGATTGGTTTGGAACAGATCAATTCCAGAATGTCCCACTAATCAGTAACCTAATCAATGACCAGAATCCAATCTAAAACAAAGGCGACCTTTGCATTTGTTTTAGCTTTGTTGTTCATAATCTTTATCTTTGTTAACGTTTCCTCTTGCAAATGTTTACCTCTAGGTCCCAGACACAGGAAGCATGGAATAGGGCAGAGTACACCTTCCCCACCCTGTGTAGGTCTCTCACATCCCACACATACAGGCTGTGGTCATTATAGACACAGCTGAGCCAGCGGCTGACAGGGTCATACGTAACAGCAATGGCATCTGGGTAAGAGGCGTCCGCTTTGTTGTTAAATAAATGGCTGCAGGGAGAAGATCATGGAATAACAAAAACAGTTACACATGTAAACTCAATCTTTTTTTTTTTTTTTAATAAGTTACATTTAGGCAAAATTTAAGCCGTGAGAAGGTGCAGCTTGAGACAGCGTGCTCTATAAATAGAGCACATTTGATCCCGCGGTGGATCACTGCCAAGGAAAGGCTCTGTTACTCCTGAGCTCTTCCTCACCTGGCCTCAGTGACGGCAGAGACGTCAGACCCGAGGGGGTGTGGCCGCGGCAGTGTGTAGACAAAGTGAAGGTCAGTTGGGCTGAAGACTCGCACCGTCCCATCAGCGCAGCCACAGAAGATCATATCCTCAGAGAGAGACAGGGACTGAGCCACGCCAGTCTAGAAAGGACAGACACAGCTCTCTAATTTAATGATAAACCCTCTGGAGCATACAACTAATCAGTGGCGGGCCGTCAGGGCCAGCAAAGCCTTCTCTGATGGCCTAAACTTTATCAAAATCACTGACTTACATTTTAATATTTTCCCATTAATCTTATTAAATATTTATCAATAGTCTGTTCTTTTAATTTTATGGAATCACCTCAGCTGCGGTGATTCCAGCAGTGTAACTCTGCATTAGAGCTTTTATCCAATCATATTTCAGCCAACATGTGCTGGCCCTGGGCCTTCACAATTAAAACTGCAGGCAGCTAAAGCCTGAAATACATTGCACATTTCAAGTTCGTAGTCTTAGGCCTTCTCTGTGGCCCACGGTCACGTCAGCATTTTCGCGTCCTCTGGCTGGAGGGTCAGAGAGCCGCTGCGTTTAAGCTAGCGGTTCACGTTCATCTCTTGTGAGCTGCTGAACATTTTCAAGCTATTTTTTGAACCCATGATGGCGGAAGGAGGAGAGGCTATTGATCTGGTTGCAGAAAACCATTTTCACGGTGGGCTTTGAAGGAAAAGCTGGATATTGTGAGGAAAGGCCACCCAATCCTGGAGCTAGCTAGCCTGACCCGCCGGGGAAACTTTCAAGACAGCGACTATGAGCGCTACCCTTGGTTGACAGGCTCCAAGGAGAACTCTATTGTTTCTTAAGTTCTGGTGAGTAAAATGAATTATATTTACATCTTTTGTGTATATTATTGCTGACATCGATGCTTCTGATGGATTTAACATATGTGCTGTGTAGCTGTAGCGCAGCTGGAGCTGTTTTGAATAAAGTTGGAGGGCATTGAAGGCCTAGGTGGAAAAGTCACATGTAGTGACAAACACAGGTAAACTAAAACTTGCATTAACAAATAGCAAACTATAAAATGATAAGTTCTATTCATCCTCATTCAGGTCTGTATATTGGCTCCTGTAACACAGCTTAGGCGAGCCCACAGGAGTCCTGCCAAAAGGTTACAGAGGAACATAAAAGCGTCCTCACTGGAACCCTTCCAGATACATCCTGTACTTGTTCTTGCTGCTAATTCTTCTTTGATCCTCTGACAGGAGGCAGGAACTGGACCAACACGGCTTCATCTTCACCTCTTGATTAAACGCCACAGCTGGACACTGACCTGCAGCGTTACTGACTGTCCAGCTCCCTGAACCTACATTAATGACTAAATGACTATGCTGTAGAGTTCCTGAACACACGGATTCATCCAAATCAGAGCAGTCTTGCAAGTCAGCTTACACAGATAATGTCTAACAATACCCACTCTGTTAGACAGAGGTAAAATGAATGCGCAGGATTAAAAGCAGTGGAGTCCAAACAACCCTCTGGGCCATTACTCACCCGCAGGTCCACCCATTTGTCCAGCATCCTCTTGCTGTTAAACTCACACAGCAGGCCGGAGGAGGTAATGCAGAAGGTGGAGTCGGATTGAGACCCCCGCCCACAGACCACATCACAGAAGAAGTTGTTTCTTAGCTCTCCCAGCAGCCCAGAGCGGCCCAGCAGAGGCACAGGAGCACTGGCCTACATACCACAGAGAGCTAAGGGTTAGCTGATAAAGCCCATACTCAAGTGGTTAAAACACTGGACTTCCTAAAAATCTGCACATGAGTGTAGCTGTAAAAAGTTTAGATTTCCCATGCTATTTTTAACAGATTTATTTAACTGTCAGAAACTGTGCACTGGCCATGCAATTGTGAAGCTGAAGCAAAGAAATAGGTACCAGGATTATTCTAAGGCAATGTTTCATGGAGTCAAAACATGTTTGGAAGAAGCATGACAAAAGGAAAAACTTTATAAAGGACACAAGACAGCATTTCTTCTTTTATACCTTGTTGGCCTTGCAGTGTTCCAGGTACCAGAACTTGACGTGCCTGTTCCCGACGGTTACAAAGTAGGAGCTGTCCTCAGAGAAAGACACACCTGTCACCTTACTGGACACCTTGTTTGCAGCCACTACTACATCTTTCTGCAAGAGAACAAGAAAACAACTCGTTTCTGACAAATCCCTGCAAAGACATCCAATTTGACAAGTTCTTCTGAACGTTTTATTTCACATACAGGTATTGTGATATTTTATTCTCACAGTCCTCCAGCCGTACATTAAAAATGAAGATGGTCAGCAGTAAGTTAGCCTAGCATAGCACAAGGACCGAGAGCAGCTTGAAGGACAAACACTGCACCCAGTGTTCGCCTGCCACTAAAATAACATAAGCCTCAGCAGGCTTTACAAAACCTTCGAAACGAAAGACAAACCTTCCATGCCCAGACGTTGACCATCATGTCATGCTGGTTTCCCACACTGACTATGTATTTGCTGTTGGGGGAGAAGGCCACGCAGGAGACGCCATATTTGTGCTTCTGGAGCTCTGCCACCTGCCTTCGTTCTGCCACGTCCCATAGTCTCACTGCTGGTAGGTGACCACTCTGACGAAAAGAAAAGAGGGATTGAAGCAGTCAATTGAGAGAAATGTGTTCATTCCTACATCTATTGAGTATATAGTGTATTACTTTTATTGACTCCACTCTGGAAGCCCCCTGGAACAGGCTTCATACAATAGACACATGTCAGGCCGATCTATCCAGCTCTCTAAGACATTATCCTCTCTGCCCTCTCTAATGCAGCTACTTGTCCCTCGACCTGCTCTCTTTATTCCCTGCTAGGGATCAAAAGGTCAGCGAGCTATTTGTGCAGTCTCTTATTATAATAAGGCAGAACGACCTTTCAGCGGTCAGAGTTAATAGGTGCGAGGAGGGGCTGCCTGAAGGACGCTGAAAACAGACGACATTCAGCTGAAGAGGGAGCAGCATGAAAAAGAAACAGACATGATAAAGAAAGGATAGCATGTCTGCTGCCAGCCTGTTCTTGTATGTAAATTAGTCGGTATTTGATGAATGAGAGCATGTGGGGGACATTTCTTATCAGATGATTCTCCGGGGAATGTCTTTGACCCCACCTCTTTAAAGGCTTACAGGGAATCCTCTGACGGAGGAGCGATGCTCTCAGCTGTGAGAGCACAGCAGCTTTAATATTTCTGGTTGCTGACTGCAGTGGAAACACTGGCCTGGATTACAGACATGTAGATCTAAATTTTCTCTATAAATCTGTTTTGACCTGTAACACATTTCATTAAATTATAGCATATTAATGGTGGGGGTTAAAATATGGCTTTTGGTATTCCCTTAAATGGCAGCCTATTCTCTGTGGTCTTTTGAACTTTGGTCTCTGCTGTCATGGCAACTACGACCCAGAGAAGTCTTTAATCAGCTTTGATTGGCCGGGGAGGATTAAAGTAGTGTGTTGTGGTGAGGTCCACGCAGTGACCACAACAAAACTGAGTCAAGACGCCCAACTAAAAGGACATGTTACACTGTGGCACGACAAAACTCAAGCCCTTTCAAAGGTGAGGCTATAAAACACATGGAGACTACAGAGTCACCATTAAGTAATTGGTTTTCTGCACTAAACCTTGTAGCCTGGCGAGATATTTTCAGTTAAACATGCTAACTCCTACTTGTATCAAAGGATAACCTCAGTCTGGAAGGATCTAATGCACTAAATACTGCAATAAGCATGTAAACCTAATCACTAATCCTGTCGTAATAAAGACCGACAACAAAATCCTAGGAAGAATACGTAGGCGTGAGTTTGAACAGACAAGATGACAAGATCCAAAGAAAAATGAGGGCAGGCTTTCAATTTATGCACAAACGGGTTAACTGCAGAGGCAAAGAACGAGAAACCTGTAAGCGAGGAGACTCACCTCTCCTGTCACCAAGTACTTGCCATCAGGGGAAAAGGACAGGGCTGTGATGGTTTTTCTGTGAAAGTGCGAGAGACAAAGGATAACATCTCAGTGTGACTCGTGTCCTGGTGCACCGGTGGTTTTGACAGTTTGATGTTGTGCGACTGGATCCGTGTGCGACTCACCTTGAGGTGTTGATAATGTGGTGCTGTCTGCTCTTTCTCGGGTTCAGCAAGACCACCACACACCTACATGAGGACAAGGGAAGAAATATAATAATCCACATACGTATTTCATTTTAAGGGTCTGAGAACATTGCAGTTACATTATATATGATGTAAGAGTTCCAGCCTTCGTCAGGGTGTTAGAAATAAATTCACAAACAAATGAATTATTCACCTCTCATTTCGAGTACTTGTGGCATAGCTTATAGTACGGCTCACAGATTACACGCCCAGACTATAAACTGTGATGTAATACTGGAATGCATAAAACCTTGTTCTAATAGCAACTACATAGAAAGCTTAACACAACTAATCTTTGTTTGTGTTTGAATGTGGAAAGGTATTTGTTTCCCCACAATTAGTGCACGTCCACTAGTGCAAGATGAGTCATTAACATTTTAAAATGGTTTTCCCAGAAATGACACACTCTAATACACCACAGATTTTGTCAATACAGTTCAAGATAGATCATTTATCTAAAACAATCTCATTTCATTGTTATTTGTTCGGGGCGGCACAGTGGCGAGGTGGTTAGCACTGATGCCTCACAGCGAGAAGGTCCATGGGCCGGCTGGGCCTTTCTGTGTGGAGTTTGCATGTTCTCCCTGTGTCTGTGTGGGTTCTCTCCAGGTACTCCAGCTTCCTCCCACCGTCCAAAGACATGCTCATTAGGTTAATTGGTGATTCTAAATTGTCCGTAGGTGTGAATGTGAATGGTTGTCTGTCTCTCTATGTTAGCCCTGTGATGGACTGGTGACCTGTCCAGGGTGTACCCCTGCCTCTCGCCCGATGACAGTTGGGATAGGCTCCAGCAGACCCCCGCGACCCTTAACAGGACTAAGCGGGTATAGAAGATGAATGAATGAATGAATGTTATTTGTTTGTCAGCTTTTCACAGGCACCTCAGGACTTGTAGTCTTTCTGCTGGACATTGCAATATTGTTGTATGTTTAGTCCAACGCTGTTGAACGCTTCACAGATATAAGACAATGTATCTGAAATACAGTTTGTGGGATTTTGTTAATTAAGAAAAACAATATAATAATTTTTTCATTAAAACACTTTTTGGGCGGCACAGTGGGGTAATGGTTAACACTGATGCCTCACAGCAAGAAGGTTCTGTGTTTGAATCCATGGGCCAACTGGGGCCTTTCTGTGTGGAGTTTGCATGTTCTCCCTGTGTCTGCGTGGGTTCTATATACACACTGCCTATATACAAAGTCACCACCTGGATTTATCTAAGCAAATAGGTATGAGCCTCCTAGTTACTGCGTGGACGATTATCTTTCAGCTGGCAAAAAGAAACATCCACGTCGAAAGACACATCCCGTGGTTGTGGAAAAGATGTCTGTTTGAGAAGGGTCAAATCATTGGCATGCATCAAGCGGAGAAAACATCTAAGGAGATTGGAGAAACTACTGAAACTGAGTTAAGAACTGTCCAACGCATTATTAAAAACTGGAAGGATAGTGGGGAACCATCGTCTTCCAGGAAGAAATGTGGTTGGAAAAAAATCCTGATTGAGATCACTTAAACGTTTGGTGAAATCAAATGGAAGAAAAACAACAGTAGAACTCAGGGCTATGTTTAATAGAGAAAGGAAGAGCATCTCCACGCGTACAATGAGAAGGGAACTCAAGGGATTGGGACTCAAATTGCTAGGGAGCATAAAGATTGGGCTCTGGAGCAATGGAAGAAGGTCATGTGGTCTGATGAGTCCAGATGATGGGGGCATCAGGGTAAGAAGAGAGGCAGATGAAGTGATGCACCCATCATGCCTAGTGTCTACTGTACAAGCCTGTGGGGACAGTGCTATGATCTGGGGTTGCTGCAGTTGCTCAGGTCTAGGTTCAACAACATTATGTGCCCAAAGAATGAGGTCAGCTGACCACCTGAATATACTGAATGACCAGGTTAAAATCCATTGATGGAAATCAATGGATTTTTTCTTCCCTGATGGCACGGGCATATTCTAAGATGACAATGCCAGGATTCATTGGGCTCAAATTGTGAAAGAGTGGTTCAGGGAGCATGAGACATCATTTTCACACATGGATTGGCCACCACAGAGTCCAGACCTTAACCCCACTGAGAATCTTTGGGATGTGCTGGAGAAGGCTTTGTGCAGTGGTCCCATCATCAGTACAAGATCTTGGTGAAAACTTAATGCAACACTGGATGGAAATAAATCTTGTGACATTGCAGAAGCTTATTGAAACAATGCCACAGAGAATGTGTGCTGTAATCACAGCTAAAGGCGGTCCGACGAAGTGTGTGACCTTTTTTTTGGTGGCAAATTATTTTTTGGCTAGGCAGTGTATATATATGAGAATACAATCTGTGCTGTAAAGAGTTAATAAACATAACTTAAATCATCATTTTTATCAGTCTTTAGCTTGTATAGTTTGCATAACCTCTCTTGTTTATGCAGTTATTCTTTTCCGTATTCAAATAACCCGGATATAACCAAACCGTTTCCTGTTAATAACACTTCCACTTTACTGCTGGCTCACAAGCAGCACGCAGTCCGCTTTGTCAACTTGTCTACATGTTCTCTAGTTCTGTGCCAGGAAACTGCATTCCCAGTACCTCAGCTTGTACAGACTTAAACTGAGACAGCAGGTGGATTTCCAGACTGCGCTCAGTTTAGGAAGTATAAGTCTGGCAAAGACTCACAGACACAATCACACGCTCGCACACTCCTCGACATGCTGCGGTGATTCTGTAAACAGCTCTGTTCTCTTGTTTTTTCAGCCACTAACCTTCTAAATGCAGCTTTTTCAGGAGATTTGAGAGCGACACTAAATCAGCTCAAGTGCACGGGTTGTGTTACAGCTTTGCCCCGTGCTTGTTTTTAAACTTAAGCTTTCACCCTAGTGTGATGCAGCTCTGAGGCCTCGAGCATCCCCACTGTAGATACAATATCCCAAACTGAGTAAACTTAAACAGCTAGCGTTGGCATTTGCACAGGATTAATAATACTACACAACACTTTGCATCAGTGTTTCACAGAAAGAGTCAAAAATGTCTCCCTTAGGACGGGATAATAAGAAGCCTTGGAGTTTCTCAGATGGGAGCGCTCATTGAGCTCCCCTCCTCGGCTCCAGTGAGATGATGCAAAGATAACACGCAAACACAGAAATTTGCACACTAAACCTCTGCACACGGCAGATATGATAAGGAAGCCGGCAGTGCTGATAAGTCAGAGGTCAGCTGCTGAGATAACAATGCATAATCTGTCTCTCTCCTCTCACCCTGCAGGATAGGCCACGAGTCCAGATCGAGGGTCGCAGGCCAGTCCGCTGTTTCCTGAAGCGGTGATTCCCAGCACCTTCTCCAAAGTCACCTGTACTGACACAAGGCATGGCTTTAGTTTGGCGGATTTTGTCACGGTGATAGGCACAGGAAAGCTGGCTGCCTCTGTCGAATAAACGGTGATGCAACTAAGACAGATTTGGGGGTTACAACATGTCAAGAGAGCGGCTAAGGGTCAACCGCTCAGGTTCAAGTCATTATCAGACGTTATCCCAAAACCCAGTCTTTTCTGACACTTTAAACAGACACATAATCAAATTATTTTCTCACAAGAATGTGGTGACTTGTGACAGCAGCCAGATCGCATAACGCTGATTTAGGAGTGATTTAGTTAGTGCACACCAGCACAGAAACACGTTTGCTCTGGCCGCTGGCACACAGCATGGGGCATGTTCTTGATTCCACATCTTAAACAACAAGCTTGAAACAAAAATATATGATCAGTGATCACATTGTTTTATCTTTCTGTTTTTGAGGGGCAAAAATGAGAATGTTTAAGATGAGGTTTAACTCGGGAAGTAATCAAAAATAGGATGTGACAGATGGCTTGGCAAGTCCTGCCTCCTGTCTGTCTGTCTGTCTGTCTTGGGAATTATAACACAGCTGTTCATTCATTAGTCTGGAGTATGTACCTGAGTCAACAGTGTCCTACTAACACACATGGCAAAGAGCAAACAATAAAAAGCATCAGGTACGCTTTCTAATAACTTTATTAACACAAACACAAAGAAAGAACTAGATCTGTTATAAATCATAAGAACAACGTTTGGGTTGCCAGGTTGAAAGAAAAAGTATTTGGCATTCTAATGTTATTGATGTTAGAAATCCATTTATACTTGCTTAAGGCATTTTTTCAAACAGTCCAGCCAATCAAATGGATTTTTACACAATGTCTTACAACAGATCTATGAAGAGTTAGTAAATTATTTATCAGTGATTACAGATAAATCAAGTATACTCTTGTACCTCTGCACTTTCCATATGTTTCCCAGAGATTAGTCTAAAATATTGATGGAACATTTCTATTACCCTACATACAGGAATAGTCTGCAGCCGACAACTACTTTTATTCTCAAGTTATTCTGCTCAGACATGAAAGCGACTCTGCTTCTAAAGAGAGATGTATGATGAGCTCGTACCTTGCTGGTGAGATTTTCTTTGGTGTTCTGCTTGATCTTGATCGATGGAGAACGCAGCAAATTCCTAATGCGGCTTTTGATAGTGAATCCATCGCCTGGCATCTTGGTTGCAGCCTTGAGGCACTGCTCGGGGGACTGCTGTCTGACCATCCACTGTGACACGCCACCGGAGAGGCAGCCAGCCGAGCGAGACACGCGGGGACGAGAGAAGAAGTTAAGTGGCGCGCGTAATGATCCAAGCCTCCTCCAGAGACAGAGCTTCACACAGCCACACAGTGCGTCTGCTGCAGGGACATGTGGAAACTAATCTCCTGAGTGGGTTAACTCCTCTCTCTTCTTCCTCCTCCGTCGATCTATACATCAAGCGCTGCTTCCTGTGCCTCTGCTTCTGTCCGCTTCTGCGCTCACGCCTCCGTCTCTGCGCGCTGCGTTTTGCGCCGATAAGTGAGGAAAGCCGCCGCTCAGCTGTTCGCTGCCTGGATGGCAGTCTAATCTGAACCTGCGCCGGTCTCATGATTACATCAATGATCGCTGTTGTGATTTAATAGGATTAGAGGGAAGGAGCGTGGCAAGCGCCAAAACTGAGTGGCAGGATGTTTGGGTGCCGCACAGCTGATCGGGCCACAAAGGCTCACTTATCATTCATCTCATGGGTTTGTTTGCTTAAGATAAAGCAGTTCTTCTTTCTTTTTTAACGTGGCCATGTAATGTCATTATGCACAAGCTGTGCTGAAAGTAAGCGTTCGTGTGTTGAGGTCTCAATTACTGTAAGCGTTAAACTGAGAGGCATTGAAAGAGGTGTTTCAATGCTTCACCCATTAATTAAGTCCATTGATAAATAATGAATTAAACGGCCGTCTATACATTCATCATTTATTTTGTTGAGCTTTTGAGCACTTTTATTTGATAGATTCTATATAGATTCTATGCTTACGGTTGCAGTAGCTTTGTCCAATTTGACCTATAGAGGATTTCTCTGGCCTGTACTCATTATTGACCAACTTTACAAACTAACTCCTGAAAATGCTTCCTCACACTGATTGTCCTCATTAGCAGTAACCATTATACAGCAGCCTTAGATAGAAAAGCATCATTTGTTTCTTTGATTTTTCTTAAAACAATTACAGAACGCAAATGGGTTCCATTCATCTTGAAGGCACTGTTCTTCTCCGCAGCCAGAGATGCAGTGCTGAGAGCACACATGGACAACGCTGGAGCTTCTTGCAAAAGCCAGAGGTTAGAAGTGCCAACATGAAGGGATGCAAAGCAGCAGAGGACACTCCTGGAGCTTTTAATTTAAATGTGAGGGAAACGGCAATAAATAAAAACGCAATAATGACGCAGCGAGTGTGACCGTGGTCTGCACTTTTAAGCTCCGGCCAGAGTTTCTTCCTTCATCAATTTTTTTTTTTTTTTTTTTTTGTGACAGCTTCTCCAAGATTGCTTTTCGCATTTACCACAAACATGCTGTGATGATTTACTGATGGTTTCCAGGGCAAACTTCAAGTCTGTGGTTGACATTTCCATTTGTTTATGCAAACCATCACAGTGGGTGTAGGCTATAGTTTGCTTTAACCGTTTTTTAATTATATATATATATATATGTCACTCTGGTGTGTGATGCAAAGACGATGTAAAATCATTTTACTGACAACTAACCTTGTCGCTGGTTCACAGCTTTTCCTTCCTTGGACCACTGGAGACCAGAGGAATCCCACAAGAGCTGCAGTTCTGGAGACGCTCTGACCCAGTCATCTAGCCATCATCATCATCATCATCATTTGGCCATTGCTTAAGTTACTAAAAACCACTTCCACTTGTCCATTTCCTGCTTCTATAACACATCCACTTTGAGGGAAAACAAATGACACGTGCCATAATAACCAGATATTCACTTGACTTGCTAGTGATTATAATGTTATGGCTGATTGGTGTGCATGAAAGAAAAATCAAGTATTTTTGAAATTACGTTTCAAAACAGGAGCGTTTAATACCATTTACACAAAAACAGCCACATTGTGTGTCAAAACTAAAACATTTTAATTTCAGAGCAAACTGTTGGGTGTCATTCTAAACATAGGTGTAATTTATATATAAGCTTTCATACATTCGACTCCAGTAATAAGACAACCAGTGTTTCAAAAATCACGGAGGTTATTTTCATAGTTACAATACATGGCTAATATTTATCTGGAGCGCTCGTGACACACGAGGTTTATATGCGTATTGCTATTGTTACTAACATCTCCAAACGCAGATCAATAACGTCCATGTAAAGCAAGTATATGACATCATTGGTGGTTTCTAACAAAAATATAAAGTGCAACTACAGATTATTTTCACTGTCAGTAACAATGCAAAGACATCCAAATGATATTATACACAAATCTAGCTCTTAATAAAAATGAGATATGTTAATACTTATGAGTTAACCCTCAGGCATCAGTTTAATTTACTACCTTAATTTTATTTTCACAGTGTTGTTGACCTTTTATAATTAATTTTTTTTTTCAATTTCAAACTTTGTGTAGAGAGTGGGCTTTGTTACAAAAAGTTGTGCCACATGCACTAACACAGCCAAAATGACTGCTGAGTGAAGAGGAAAGAATTGCCCAAATGGACAAAAATGTCCCTAATGATGCCTGAGGGTTCCAAAATGCTGGATCTGTTTGTGACAAGAAAAAAAAAAAACAACAAGAAAAAAAACATGAATTAAATTCACTTTAGAAATCATCTATATCAGTCATGATAGTGGGATTTACCACCAATTTCAATCACACATTCAACAGGTCATTTAATGCTATTTTGTGTTCTTTATAGCAGAAAACAGCCTTTCTCCGTACTATAAAATCAGTCCACTGAGTTTTGTGCTAGCATATTCAGAAAAGAGCAGCATTAAGTACTTTACTGGGCCCTGGGTCCTTTGGCTTTTCAGACAGGCAGGCACGTTTGGTGAAGCTTTCAATGAACTGTGTGACTTTGAGTTTCCACCACTAAGCAGAATGCAGAGCAGAGGAGCTCCTCTAAGTAGACTGAGAGGATAATGCTAGAACGGATGCTGCTGCCTCATAGAGGTGTGAGGTTTCAGTGTCAGACTAACTGAGCTCAAATGACTGTGTGCATTGGCTTTTATAGCCGCAGGAAGATATGGGGACTATTCAGATTCCACATCAGGTTCCAGTTCCTTTTCCACGTCTATCCACGACCGTTTCTTTGCACTGGGGAAGTCCTTTCCTAAAGCACCACGCGTTAATGGCCGAGATGAGCTGATGTCTTTTAAACCACCTGGAAGCCTTACAGGGCTGTCCTCACTGGATATTGAGGGACTTTCTGCTGCTTGCTTAACTGGGGAACCCTGCTTTGGAGGCCGTCCTCTGCGTCGTTTGACTTGCACAGGGTTATCTGCTACTTTGCTGGTGTCGACTGGTTTTCTCTTCGCCCTCATTTTTCTTCCTTGTCTCTCTTCAACCAGCATAGATACTTCACTTTTCTCAGCTTTCCTGGTCTCTTCTTCCACAGTCGGCTTTTCATCTTTACCAACAGAAGGAACAGGGTTCTTTTGAGGCCCGCCCCTTTGGCGCCTGGAAACAGGAGGACTGGGCTCAGGCTTGGACTCAGACTTGGGCACGGAGATTGATTTGTTTATAAAGGCAAGCTTAACCAGGCTTTCTGCACCTGAACATGCAGATTTGTCCTCTAAAGGTTTGTTGGATGCAGGGTCAACTGAAGAGCTAACCTCACCATCCTCTCCCATCTCCTTTGCTTTCACGACCACGAGTGTATAGAACCCTTGACCAGTTGTGAAAAGAAAAAAACAGTAATTTTATAGTGATGCATATCAACATATTTAAATGAGACAGAAATTTGAATGTATTAACAGGCCGCTTACTTGGTTTCAGAGATGAGGGAAGTATGATTCTGCCAGTCTTGGATCGAATAAGAGGAACCGTGACGGACAGTGGAGGGCGAGCTTCGGAGTCGTTACAGTTGGGTGGTGAAGCTCCATCCTGAGCTGCAGTGACCTGAAGTGTAGTTGATGCTGAGGGGGCTTGAGGCTGGCGCTCTGTTTGGGAGTTGATCATGATGACCTTGTCTGGATCCCCACATGCTTCCTTAAATGGATGTTGACTGACTTGGACGGAAGCCACATGTTCACCTGCTGAGGAGGAGGGAGCCGCCTCAGACGACGCTGCTTGGGGCAGAGACTGTGGCGTGGGTATGTGTGTGTTTACACGGGAATGGGCTGCAGCGTTTTGAAGCCTAGCCTGAAGCAGGGATAGAAAGCTGTGTATATTGTTTTTGGATACAGTGATGGGTGAGTTAGCCTGAACTGGAGTCAGGCTGTCAGACTGTGGCTGGGGTGGAGGCTGGTGCTTAGGCTCGGGAGCGATAGCTTGCAGAAGAGCAGCTTTCGACTGTAGTAGCTGAGAAAAAACAGGCCTCCATTTCATCATCTTCTCTCTCCTCTTCTCTCTGTCGCAGATCTCCTTCAGCTTGTGTGTAATCAGCGTCTCTGACTTCCCTTAAAAGGTGACATTTCAAGTTTTAGTAAAGGTGGCGACAAACAGCATCTATTTATGAGCAGGTGAAATCTCAGTAGTTGTTTTTAAATGTTTAGGTAGCCAACATTTGGAATTTGTTTGGATGTTCATTACTCCTGACAATTCAAGACAGCGTCAGTACAAGTGGAGACAGACAGCAGGTCTGATGGCAGTTATGAACCAACACAAAATGAGAGTATGTACAACATAGAGTGTACATACCAGACAAACGGGAAAGCTTCTTCACATAAGCAGACTGCATCTTTGTCAGCATCCCCTTCTTCTCCTCTAGACATTTAGAGTTCTTGACCAGATGATGGATTTCTTTTACGGCCTAAAAATACAACAGAGCAAAACATACAGGGTGATGACTGTGACAAGGTTCTGACTAGGTTATATTATCAAGCATGAATTTTGGATTTTAACTGATTTGGAAGTTTTGCCAGTCTTTTACAGGCTGATTGGCGGTTTATGCTTCTGCGTCAATTTGATAGCGTAGCTACGCCTACAGCCCAGACCCTAATGCCGAAGCCTGACGCGCACCTCCCCAGAGATGCAACTACGCAGCATGGTGACGCAGACCACAAGAGCTGTGATTGGTCCGCTTGGTAGTAGCATGTTTCCACTTTAGTATTTCCGGCTGCTTCTCCATCTAAGTAATTTTCGAATAGAGTGAGACGGTTTTCTTTGTTGCCAGGACTGGCAACTCTCTACCATCACAATCTTTCTCCACAAGTGTCTCAGTAACTATTTGAGATCTTGTCTTGCAAATAAACATGTACATCATTTGGGGCAGTAAAATATTGTGCAAACAGCTGTGGTTTCAAAACAACAGATCCCTAACTACTGCTGTTTCAGAACAATTAACGGTGCAGTTTTTTGCGCGCCGACATCAGTAGACCAGAGGATGCTACAGAACACGTCGGAGTGTGTAATGATCAGTTAGGTCTCTGCCTCACTGGATGCTCACCTGTTAGGTTATTATTTATTGATTTCTGACCCAGGCGTTATTTTAGAGACATGCACAAAGCTCACAGCTCGAACCCTAGAAGCAATCATCACTGCTGAACTGTTTACACTGAAATCTCTGATGATGATCTCTGAAGATAAATAAAAACCGTGGTCATTACTGATGAAATACAATACAATAACTTAACGCCTCGTCGCTACTGTACATCAACATGAACACATGGCTTATTAATCACGTCAGTACTCATTTACATAGAGCCTACATACATTCAAACATTGAATTTGCCAATCTATTATTATGTACTTTTGGTTTAATTACTTAACAGATACATGGAGAGAGGATATCAAAAAGCGCTAATCCTAATTAAAAAACACTTATGGTGCTTTTGTATCAACTTCTGCAAGGATACAGCCATCCCTACAAGGACTGTACGCTGTTATCCTAACAACAAGCCCTGGATCACCAGCCAGCTGAAGGAGCTGCGAACAAGAAGAAGCAGGCCTTCAGATCTGCAAATAAGGACGAGTTGAAGAGGATACAGTGGCAACTTGAGGGCAAGCTGAGGGAGTGTAAGGGCGCATACAGGAGGAAGCTGGAGGCCAAGCTCCAGCAGAACAACCCCCGAGATCTGCAGAGAGGCATGAAGCTGATCACCGACTTCAACATCAAAGCCAAGCAGCAGGACGGCGGCCCAGATAGAGCCAACGAGCTGAATGTCTTTTTCAATAGATTCAGCACTGAAACCCCTGCTGGCCCTCCACCCCCCACCACTCCAGTCTTTACACCCGCCAGGCAGCCAGGCGGCCAGGCGGCCAGGCGGCCGATCCACCACTCACCACAGACCCCTTCCTGCCGATCACCTCTGCTCTCCCCCCAACTCCCTCCCCCACTGAGGAGACCAGCCCTATGGGGCGTTCTATTTGTCCACCGAACTCGTTTTCCGAGTTGTTTTCCCGAGTTACGAACCGGAAGTTGCAAATAGAACGCCCCCGAGGTCGTATATACAAGTCGTCAACTCGTCGAAGCTCAGAGGACCCAGAGTTCAGTTTCCAAGATGGCTACCACGAGCATCACACGTAGTAAACATTGTGGTTTTCTACTATTTTAAGCACTTTTGTCTTTGTTGTAACCAAATGTAGAAGTCGTACACGTAGCAGTGTATACGGTTACCTAATAGGCATGTCGCTACAGCTAAATACCGCTTAATAAGTTATTTTGTAGCTTGTGCAGTTTAAATTGGCTAGAGACGCTCCATGTTGCTATGACAACAATGCCGAGTCTTGAGCAGAAAGCGGAGCAGTAGCCTATCGTTAACTTTAATCAAAACGGAATATTCAGATATCAAACTGTGAAATATGTTTGTGTAATATGTAGTGAACATGTGAAATCCGCCGTGGTTGCACTGTAAACGAGATAAACACTATAAACATCTTTTCTCCGACCTGTCATGTTGTGTACAAAACAGAACGCAAAAATCCGCTGTAACTTGTTTTCCGACACGGATGTGACGTCACTCCCGAGTTGCAAGTCGCGCTTACAAGACAAATAGAACGCACCACTATAACTGTGATACCTGGCCAGATGAGCAGGCAGCTGGAGAAAGTCAAGCAAGGCAAGACAGCAGGCCTGGACCGTGTCAACCCCCGGGTCCGGAGGACTTGCGCTTCACAGCTGACTAGCATCCTGCACTTCATCTTCAACCTGAGTCTGAAGCCTCAACGACTTCAGATCACTTTCAGACCACTCAGATGCACTAACGTCACATATCATAAAGGTCATGGAGAGACTCTCTGGACACACTTCAGTTTGTGTATCAGCCTCATGTTGGCGTGGCTGATGCCGTCATCTATCTGCTGCAGCTCGCTCACTCTCACCTGGATGGTGGGATGGGCTCTGTGATGATCAGTACTTTTAACACCATTCAGCCCTTTCCAGTGAGTGAGAAGGTGCTCAGGATGGGTGTCAGCTCCTATACTGTCTCCAGGATTACTGATTACTGATTGTCTGACAGGCCCCAGTTTGTGCAGCTGGGAAGCTCCCTGTCCAATACTGCATTTATGTTCACTCTTTACGCCTCTCGATTTCCAGTACAGCTCTGGGTCCTGCCACCTGCGGAAGTTCTCTGATGACTCTATCAGAGATGGACAGGAGGTGGAGTATAGGACACTGATCGGCGACTTTGTAGAGTGGTGCCAGGCAAACCACCTACTCCTGAATGTGGACAAGACCAAGAACTGGTCATTGACTTCAGGAGGAAGAGGACACCAGCAGAGCTCATCACCATCCAGGGCCTGGAGGTGGAAGTAGTGGACCACTGTAAATACCTGGGAGTCCACATGAACAGCAGACTGGACTGGAGGGACCTGAGTACTCTACTTCTTGAGGAAGCTCAAGTTTTTCAATGTATGCAGCAAGTTGCTGGAGTCATGCTAATTCTGTACATTTTTTATACTATTTTTATTTTACTAGAGTTTACTTTTTTATATTTTATTTTATTTAATCTTTCTTTTACTGTAGTTGTTAAGAGTGTTTTTTTATGTGCAACTAAGCTACTGTGACCAAGCAACTTCCCTTGTGAATCAATAAAGTTTATCTCAGTCTAAGTCTAAACAACAAAAGCATTATGGTGCTTTTGCCTCCTCTGGTGGTCCATCAATCATGATGGTGACTGTGTGTTTTCTCTTTAGCTAGCTCAGGGTACAATCCATGTTGTACTTTTGCAATCATTTGAAGTATTCCTATACTTTAAATCAAAACGTGAAACTGTATGACAAAATGGAGGCAGAACTATGCTTTTGCAGAGGATGTTTGAGTGGGTGGTCTGTCAGTGTGACTAACAGAATGGATTGGGTGTGTTCACACTGCAAATTGGATCACATGCCAATACCAAGTATGTGCAGGGCCTGATTCGAAGGCTGTTTATAGATCTGCAAATCTTTTCATTTGGATACATGCAGGGATTTAATAATGAGATCCGGATCTTGTTTCTTGTAAATTTGCATCTAGTAGTTTTCTTGCAGGTTGTGGCTCAGGCCTGAAAAGGATGCATGACTGACCATTGAAAGGAGGCTGAATCTCGGGGTTCTGGGGTCACACTTAAGAACAGTCTGGAGTTTGTCGAAGAGGACTCTCTGTTCATTGCGTCTCAGCCTTTCTAGCACGGTGTGGTTCTGGCGCCTCTTGTTGCCTTTTGATTTATCCTGTTTGTCGTCGGAATTGAGAGACAGTGGCCATAATAAATACGTGAACACAGATGCAACACTCAAAACATACGGTACATGCTGCCTTAACATAAAGCAAGGTAGATGGGTCGTACCTGGACATCAAACTCCCTCAGTGATCCAAGATCATCACTGGATTCTCTAAAAAGACAAAACAGAAAACCTTGAGGGTCACATATGAACCATTACACTTCTTATTCCATAGCAGAAAGTATCCATATGTCCGCACGCATGCTTTTTTGCACATGTATTACCGTGATGCCAGTAATGCCTTGTGAATGGTCATTTCTTGTTTTACTTCTTCTACAGTCTCAATGTCCACTGGATCGTCCTGAAGAACACAACACGGACAAACTTACAATAATCCCAGGACACAATTAAACTGATTTTTCATAACGTAACATACGTTTAAAGGGTTTATGTTACCTTTGACAATGTATAAAAGTGTTTAAAACCATACTGAATGAATGTAATAAAAGACAAAACATAATCCTTACATCTTCGTCACCATCTGCACTGTAGTCTGATGAGTCAGAGCCGAAGTCATCTGAAGCAATGTCTAAGTTTGATTCCATTTGCTTGTTGACCTCATCACTCTCATCCGTTGGCATCTTCTCCTCACAAACTAACTCAGTGGGGGAACCAGGCTCTACTGACTTGCTCCCAAGTTTATTAAGGCTGTCCAAACCAAACCATTGAGCTGCTAAGTGACTAAAGCTGAAGAGACCCTCTTTTTGTTTGTTTGTAGTGTTTAGAGGTTCGGACTGTTGTGCAGCTCCATCAGCTCCAGGCTTTGGGAGTTGAATGAGGGTGAAGCCCCCAGGCAGGGTAACACCAGGTAGCTTCTGGTCTCTGGCTCCCTGATTGGATGGAGGGCAGATCCTGAATGAATAAGTTCCACTCTGACCCAGGAAGCTGGGGCTCTTCAGTGACGGTGAGACAGTGAGAGAGACGGGTGAGGTTGTGGAGCTGGTCTGGAAGGAGCTTGATGAGGTGAGCTGGTTTGAGAGAAATGACTGGGCAGGGTTAATGGTGGAGGTGTTTTGTGATTGTTGTGGCAAACTGATGGATTGCTTTCTCCAAGGTTCTGCGAAAACTTGACCTGAAGAAAGAAAAAAATATTTAAACATAACTGCTCATTTATTACATCTTTACACAATGAAAAAAGTTAATCTTTAAAGGTAAATCCTGAGGAATAGAAAACATTGTTTCTTATGTTGTAAATTATTACCATCACTTTTTGTTTACACTAGTAACTATAATAATAATTATAAGAATATCAAGAAGAAGAAGAATTCATCTTTTATTGATCCCACATGGGGAAATTCTATCTCTGCATTTGACCCATCCATTCGTTCAGTGTGGACTGCCACTTGGGTAGCGCCCGGGGAGCAGGTGCTTGCTCAAGGCACCTCAGCCATGGACACGTGGGTGATGTGTACCTGTGACCCTTCAGTTCCAAAGCTGCTTCTCTAACCGTCTACTAGAATTACAATCATTACAATAGTTGTATGACTGCTCAGATAGCGATATATGCATCAAAGCCTTAAAATATGATGCTTGAGTTAAGTCCAAAATATGTTTTTTAATTTGAAGAATCTGCGAAATTGCCATGGCGATACTGAAATATTGATTGATTTACGATTTCGGTATACTGTGCGAAAACCTCATATTTACTCAGCCAAACTGACAGTACCATTTTTTTAGAGTCATCTCCTTGACGAGATGTTTAATTGGCATATCTAGGTGATGGTAGTCTTGGATAATGTTCCGCAATAGATTGAAGTATATAGGTGGCGAAAATTTCTACCTTCTTTCGGGGACAATCAGTATATTAAAAAAAAAGTGCTTGTCTGGTGGTGCAGGAACACAGAGACAATCTTACCTGGTTGTTGTGTTGGTAGCTTCAGAGCTGTGATTTTTTTTGCAGTGAAATTTGAAGGGAACACAGTTCCTGCAACTTTTATCTGGGGAGGTTTGGGAGCGTTGTTTTTGATTACGAAGTTTTTGATATCAACTTTTAGTCGGCCTGTAACATAGGCCGCGAGGCGGTTTGCTGGATGCAGCGACCCCATTTTTCCAAGCAGCAGTCTGGCTTGATTGTAAGACTTTCCATTTACCTGTAAAGGAAATTATGTGTCAGTTTCCTGTACGTATATGCTTTTACTAAAGTAGTTATTAACAAATACTAATATTTGTATTTACATCCCAGTTAATAATTACTTTAAAGGAACAGTATGTAAGATTGTGGCCAAAACTGGTACTGCAATCACTTTCAAAATACTGTAGAACGGTGTATCCCCTCCAAACCCCCCCCCTGACTCGAGGTTGCCAGGTTACCGAGGTAATGTTAGGCTACTCAATACGTCTCAATTATGTTTCACATTGCCATAATCGACGTGCTAATGTTGTTTTCCTCGGCGTTTCAGCATAATGACAGAGAAACGGGCTCATAATGCATTGCTAATGTTAGCAATGACGACTCGCCGTTTTTATTTCCCAAACAATTCCTTACCTTTTCAATTCGATGACCCACCTTCTCTGTATGCGCTAACGTAACGTTAGTTTGCACGAACATGCATAACTTTGTTCGACTGTCGTGAATATTTGAAATGTCCATTTACATTATGTACAAGTAAGTTAGCCAGGAGAAAATTAGCAGCGTTGGCGTCTGTCTTCAAATTCTTCTCCGTTTTCAGCCGTCTCCATCTTTCAAAGGCATCTCCTATACAAATCCTTGTTTTATTTCGGACTTTGTCACGACGTAGTTCGGATTCATAACGAGGTCTTAGGTTTCGTAACGTTATACATGTTTTATCCGACACGTTCGTAGCTGCAGCTGCGGTAACTAGAGCAGAGCTGGCAACCCGGATGACGAAACTCTACTGACTTCGTGATTAGTAGATAGGTGGAGGGTGGCGCCTCAGGCCAAAACACAACATGACAACAATAACATCAGTTGAGGGCTGCAACTCTCACTTTTAAATGGCAATATCCTGGCCGGACCACTGCTGTCAGTGATATAAGTATTTGAAATGAACATGATTTCTTCATGTCTAGTGACACATCAGGGCCATTTTATGATTAATTGAAATACATTTCTTACATACTGTTCCTTTAAGGCAGCTTTTGTGGTACTTAAACAAATGGTTCTTAAATGGCCGTACCTGTATAAGTCCAGCTGCTTGGAGGCCAACAGGTTTTGTCCTGGCTTTCAGTCTGCCAGCAGGTATCACTCCACTCAGGAAGGGTGTGACTCCAAGTTTCATCTTTGGTTCTTCTACTCTGCCATCATCCTCGTCTGCATCAGAGTACCCATCAAAGCTATGCTTGTCATCCTCACTATCATCAAGCTCATCCTCATCACAATCACTGGCTTTTGATGGTTTAGTAATGAGTACCTGGAAAAGGGAAGAATGCAGCAGGAGATTTTGTCAAAGAGGCAACTGGAACACACAGACACACAGCATTTCATCACAATGAACCGCATTAAAAGAAGCAGCAAGGGAGAGAGTAGAAGAAGAAAGCAGAATATAACAGTCCATTCTTTAAAAGGGTTTTCTCATAAAATGCTTACAAACATTTGTAATAATAACAGAATTTGCAGAGGGTGCACTGACATATCCTGCCTTGTCTTATAAATATTGAAACTGGCCAAGATAAATCACATATTTATATATGTGCAACATGTTTGACCATTCCTCAGGGACCTACCCTGTAGGTGACAATGGAGCCGCTGGGCTTCTGCATGAAGACCTTGGCGACTGGGTTTACGCAGTAAGGTCCTACGCAGAAACGGCGTGATAGCCTATTGTCATTCATGCGCTGACATAAAGCTTCCAGGACCATTGTGCGATCCTTCATCCATTGGCACTCTGACTGGATCTGTACTTGCTTCCGTGCTTGTGCTTCAATAGATGCGTTTCCTTGAGATGTCTTATCTGCTGAAGAATAATCAGAAACAAGGGCGTTATGTGCAGCAACAAATATCTTTAAATTTAATAAAAAATTGGTGGCTGGTAAAACATTTACAAAGCAGCCATTGTACCACTGTACCATGTTATTATCTACCTGGTTTCTTAACAGTCAGTGTAGTGCTGTGGTTGTTTTTCAGCAGATTGTCAGTGGTTGTCAGCGGTGTTGTTGTGGCTCTTGGTGCAGGGGAAGCAGTGATCTTAGGCTCTATGACTTCAGGAGGAGGCTTGCTGTTGAACTCTCTTACACGAGCACAAGTCATCATGCTCTCAAAATATTTATACACAGGGTCTTTATCCTCTTCACGTATCTGCAATTACAATTAAATAATTATAATTAATAATAGGAAATAAATAATAAAATAATAATTGTTACACTTGCTAAACTGCAGACTCTTAGACTGTAAAAACCTAGATCATTTTTAAAGTACAGTCTAACATTTAATAAACTATCATGTATACTAATACATGAGAAAATAATTGGCACAATAATCAGTAACCCAATTAGCAGTAACTCTACATGAATCCAAACCAAATTAAACAGCAGTGTATTTTACCGGTTGTGTTGGGCGAGGTGCACTACAGCGTTTTTGGACCTTTGCTGAGACCGCATGGAGACGAGCAGTTTTGGGAGCAAAAAGAGGCTCTGGATCCACGTCATGAATGTTGCGCTCCCACAGTTTATTAACAAAAGAGCCTGGGCAAGGCTGGACCACATGTTCCATACTAGTCATAGCTGGGGAGGGATAAATGCATCTCATTAACACTTCCAGAAAAAAATGTATTATTAAAAAAAAAAAAACGTTCTTTTATGTTAAAGAGTGATTCTGTACTAATTCAGTAGAGGTATGGAAGACACGCGATACTAAATGATAACCGGATCTTACAGTAAACAGGATGGGTCTGTTGGTCACTCTCCTCAATGCTCAGTTGCTTGGTGATCTTTCGTTTGAAGCAGGCACAGCCAAACATGCATTCAGGCCGCCTACAGTGGAGGGGCCCTCTGCTCAGCTGCTGTAGACTGGAACACACACAACCCAGTCTGCAGAACTCTTGGCCACATTCAGGTCCTGCAGTTGCAATTTTTGGTGCTACTTTCAAGACCTGATGGGGCATCATCTAATTAAAAGGAAGGGAGACAATGTGAGTCAAAAAAAAACAAAAAAAAACAATAATATGTCTTTTCTCTATGTAACACATGTCAGGTTGTGCGTTTGTTATGCATCTCATAGCAGGGAAAGCTGCTATGAGAAGGCTGCACACCAAGATACATACATTAAATCAGTGTTGAAACATACCATAAAATGCAGTCAGCACTGATACAGTCCAACACTGACATCAGTTTAGCTAGCTACACAGAGTACACTAATATATTATGCTGCATACCTCTTTTGTCAGCATAACAGACAGAGCCACTGACAGCCTGTCGGGAGTCAGATGTGTTCTGTTCAGACCCTGGTTCAGGGCTTCTGACTCCATCCTCAACATGCGGAGCTGAAATTTGGTGAGGCCTGCGACTTTGAGAGTAACGCCGTGGTTGTGACCAAAGCTTCCTGCTGGTCTCTGACTGACTTCTGGCTGGCATGTAGATGATCTGAAAGAGCAAGAAGAGCAAGGAAGTTGGTGTTATTAACTACCAATAAAGTGTAAATGTAGGGTAAAGGAAACAGGATCCTAACATGCCCCAACAATTGTAATAACATACGTACATTATAATTTTAATGTTATGTTAAGGTTGGATGTATAGTTCAGGGATGATTGGGGAATGGTGATTTATGCCACTCAATCACTCTTATCACTAAGAGCGCTCCTTCTCTTCATTCACTCTAGCTTGTTCAGACACTCACTCACATTCTTTTGCTTGATGAGTGAGGTTTGATTGTTGTGTTAACACCCAACAAGGGATACCAAATAAGATAAACGTAAAATAATATTATTTGTGACTGATTCATTTAACAAGTAACTTTGATTTTGCTCAAATGAGAAGTCAATCAATTTCAAAGTTAATTGGCGACCGTTTTGATGAATCATTTGAAATAAAAATTGCTTTTTTACTGAAAATGGTTTGTTTTGCACATTTGAGAAAAGAAAGACAGAAATGTCACCTCAAGAAATTATTATTTTATCACAAATATACCAAACAATGAATGGCTTCATCACTCAAATGTTGGTTTCACCAACAGCTGCCGTCCCAAAAAATACATCATTATTTAGAAACTAGAAAATGTGATTAAACGTAAAAGACGGCAAGTCACAAACACATCCTTACCTCTGTGAAACTTCACTAGGATAACTAGACAGAGGAGTAGAATCTGGGTGTGTGTGCGAGGATGATGACTGGTGTCTGGACGGAGCTTCTGACTGACTGGGAGTTGCAGCGCTGGCTAGTGGAGGAGGCGGTGACGTCAGAGCAGAGTAGAGAAGGGGTTTGTGGGACAGCGGGCACGGTCTATTGACCCCCGCTGGAAATTTGGAAGCAGCGCTTCGATGCTTAAGTACACTGTCCAGTGTCTTCACGTAACTGGAACTTTTAGCTGGCAACTGATAGGCCACCGAGTCCTCTGGATATGTGGAGAAGGCAGCAGCGCGCTCACTGATTTGCTGAGCCTCACTTTCCAAGTACTCATCCAACATGTTGCTGCAGAAGGCAGATAGGTTCTTTTGTAATCCTTTTGGAGAAAAAGAATAAGGAGATTTTAATTTATCAAGGAAGAAAACTTAATCAGTCATTGGTACATTTGGCTGGTTTCAGCTGAGTTCATTTTGTGCTAATTGGAATGACTATATTAATCCCATTGCATGTTAAAAGGGATGCTGCAGCTACAACGAGACGAGCAAACCTTACCGTCACAGTTAGGAGAGGTTTCTTTGCCTCTTATAAACTTGTTTTTCCATCCCTTTATTTTTGTCATGTCACTTGTCTTTCCTGTTCGGGAGATGAAGGGTAATCCCTCATCTGTGAAGGAAACATACTGTGTTAGCCTTCAGTTAAAGGGCACAGCACACTTGTATTCAGTGTTTTACAATGCTGCTCAGAATGAATTTGATACACATTCATAATTTTGTTGAAGAGAAAAATTGATTATTTTAAGAATACACAATGTTAAGAGCTTTCCACTGGGAAACAAGATCTGGATCACTATTACCTGCTGAGATCATTACTGTGGAGGCTTTACGGATACAGAACCCTGATCAACACTATTTTCATCTTGTATGAAGAATAAAGGTGTTTCTCACAGTGCCAGACACGCTGGTCTGTTCAGTGGTTTGACTGAGCACTTTAATGTGAAACATAAGACAATTTCAAAACAATTTCAAGACAGTAAAAGATCCTGTTCAGCTTTACCTCAATTTCTATGTCTTGACATCATTCAAGGCTTTAATGTGACATGACTGACAACCTACACAAGGCTTGCAGGAAGAAGGAAATTGTTATTCTGTCTATTGTAATTTATCCTTCTAAATACAGCAGACTACCTTGTAAATCTGCCATCTAAATTTAGAGAGGTGGGTAATTCCACGGAGAAGGAGCGTGCAAAAAAACCCAAGCTCAATATCACAACTTCATTACTGAAATACAGGGTATAATTACACACAGCCCTTATCGCTTTTCCCTTATGTGTCTATGGAGGAAACATACTCGCTGCATTGGTTCGGCTCATGGTTGATTAGCGCCGTTATTAGCATCTGTATCATTCTGAACACAATCCTACATGAGGAACTACACAGGTTTCACATGCAAGACAAGACAGGCTTTGTCTCATCTGCCCTCAGGTGAAAATATAACAAAACTTTTAACTACTGATTACATCCACAGTTAGTTTTATTGTATATGGCAGTGTTTGCACGAGTGGGTCAAGCATGAACTCACTCAACCTACTAAGCTACTGTAACACCTGAAAAACATCAGGGCTCAGACTTTTCCTTAATTGATTACATTTTCCAAGAAGCTTAGACGACTAAAAAAAACAAATCAAACTGCCATAACATCTAACCCCAAATCTCTTAATCTGTTTAATTTTTGCACTATGACAACAAGACTGAAGTAACCAATCATTTATAACGGACAACATATTAAACTGACAGAGTAATTTGAATAGTAACTATTAGAGCAATAAGAAAAGACTGAGCTGTTTGCTCTTGAGTGTAAGATTAATCAAATAAAAAATGTCCATTAAGAAAAGAACAACATATTCATAATTAAATTCCATAATAAATCACTACACTGCAGACACAATTCTCTTGTTTGAAAAAAAAAAATAAAAATAAAAAACTGGAAATATGTTTAGTATTTGCGCTCAGTGTGAGCTCCATATAGTGGCTTATTGACTGATAAGCACAGTACAGGCAGCGTAAGAAGGCTGATGAAAACTCAAACTCAGTGTGTAGTGCGAGTTAACGCATACTTATTTAGTAGCATCAGCACAGTGTCCGCTCACCTTTCAAGGATAATGTTGGTGGCATGGGCAACAACTGGTGCTCTGTCAAAACATTTGGGTGGAGCTGGAGCTCAAGAATTTTTGCTCAAGGAGTGCAAATATGTCGACATAAATAGACTCCTGAGTAATTGTTTGGCTCACGGGCTGTACTGAACTGAGGACTACACAGTTCAGAAGTATGGTCGCCTATACACTACACATATTGCATAAAGCTGATATTGTTAAATTTTGTGTCCAATGAGATCCAATTAAATTCCTTGAGACAAGAACATAAAGCATGCAGAAACTACCAAAGATCTGTCCAACTTACCACCAGGAGACAGAGCTGCGGCTTTGCTTTGGTCTAGCTTTGGAGGAAGTGGCAGACAAACCCCCAGATACTGCAGGTCAATGGACTTACAGGGGTCTAGTGAGCTCAACTTCAAGCCCACTAGGAAATAGACAAAAAAAGGAGTCAAATTGAGATAAATATTCTACTTGGTATAATCTGCTCAGTCACTGTGAAATATGTGTGTGGTTGTGTGAACTCACCCGCCTGCAGGACAGGATGGATGACCTGTCTGTGCTTGAGAACTCCGAGGTCATTCAGCAGGGTAGCCTCCAAGCGAGCCAGCTTCTCCTCAAAATTCACCTCCGCTGAAACACCACAGAAATGTTTGTTTCCTGCTCCCTTCTTTCATTTACTCTTTAAAAAGCAATGCACATTTTTTTGCTGCACAACAAATTTTAAAGATCTTTATGTTGCTTACTTGGTTGCTTTGACTGGATCAGTGTCGTTGCTGAAACTGGAGAAGCTGATGATGAGGTAGTGGCTGGCTTGTCCCTGACATGAACCTCAAGAGCTTCCTGTCACATCAAAGAACATTAAAGCTTAAAGACTTTACCAGAACATGAGCAGCTACAGTGAAAACTCAACTTATGGCACTTTATAAAAGCTGGATTGTTGATGGAAATGCAGACTTTGGAGACGCGCCAATGTGAGGTGAGCATTCTTTGCAGTGATTTGAAGTATTTTACCTTTGAGGTAAATGACACGAACAGCAGGCCTTCTACATCATCCAGCTCTGGTTGCATAGCGACAGTCAATGATGGGCTGTGGACTACTGCGGGGGAAGAGTCCGTAGCTTTCCAGTCTCTTCCCCGGGAATTTGCCCAACGTCTGTTCACCCTCTTCCTCTTCTTGTGAGGTGACGATCCCGGGGTAGACCTTGAGGAAGCAGGGCTTGTGGATTTTGTTTTTGGTGTTGTCCGTACTTTTGAGCCGTGCTGCGCATCAGGGGTGACACTGATGCTGTCGTTTTCTTCCTTGGGTTCAATAAGTGGGCGTTTTTGGACAAGCACAAGCTCACCAAGTGCATGTTTACCTCTTATACAGGGGACATAGGAGTCATCTTTACCAGCAGGGTTAGACATTATGGGCTTCAGCACCAATCTGGTTTCTTGCACATTTGACACAGAGGCAGGGACAATGTGATTCTTTGCACTGTAAGACACATAAGAGGGAATAATGTTCATTGACAATAGGCATACAAAAAGTGAAAATAATTTAATGATTACTGAATTACTTTTAAATGGCACATTTTTGGGCACGGCTTTGCTTTTGTACACTATACTTTTTAAATCCAAAACGTCATCCTCACATCAGTTGTGGATCACCCTCACACATGGACTAATCTTATTGTGAAGTTTCATGACTAGCTTTGCGAGACCAAAGCCAGGTTTCTAACAAGAATATTCAGGCTGTGAAATATTTCATTCATTCATTCATTCATTTTCTGTAAACGCTTGTCCTCTGGAGGACAATCCCAGCTGTCATTGGACGAGAGGGTATCTATCGCAGGGCTAACACAGAGAGAGAGACAATCATTCACACTCACGTGCACACCCACTGCAACGTAGAATCGCCAATTAACCTACAAGCATGTATTTGGCCGGTGGGAGGAAGCCGAAGTACCCGGAGAGAAACCATGCAGACACAGAGAGAACATGCAGCACCACACAGATAGGCCCCAGAACCTTCTTGTGCTCAGTGCTAACCACCACACCACTGTGCCACCCCGATGTGAAATATTAAAAATAAAAACAAAATCAACGATTTCATGAATGAATATCGGATCTTTCAAATGAAGACCGATTTGAATTGGAAAACTGATTTATATGCAACCCTATTAATCAGTACATAAAACTGTGACGGTGAGGCAACTGGCTAAGGCACTTTAATAGAGTCATTCCAGCATTATTATGTTGCTATGTTGCGTAGACATAACCTTGAGGTTGGCGAAATTATTTAATGACAAATTAAGAAAATGTTCCAACTAAGTGTACTACTGTCTACAGTACCGGCCTGTATAATGTGTAACACGTAGCTTGCATCCTTCAGGATGCATTATTGTGTTTAACTAAATTTAGTTACATGTGCCAAAAAAACAAACAAAAAAAAACAAAAACACACTTCTTTTCTATGTTGAATGATTGTGCTTTGTTATTTTCATACCAAGTAAGGGCGTGTGTTTTTTCAAGTTATTAACGCACTTATTATTAACTGAAATATTTTCAACATCAATACAGCGATCAAAACAAATATGAAACCAGTCAAAACTTACCTCGGCTCCATCACAACCTCCTTGTTTCCGTCAGGTTCAGGTTTTAAAACTGGCGGCTCAGTGTCTGTCTTCACCACAGGTCTAACTGTGGTAACTCTATTGAGACGAGGATTGTTCCCGTCTTCCCTAAAGCCCTTTGCAAACGGGTTGTGATTAATTTTCAGTTGGGTGATCCGAAAGTTCTGATATGTCGTCACAGCCATGAATTCAGTTTGAGGAAAAGTAAAGGTTATGCTCTCTGGTCCCATAACTACAGGCTTGTCAGATGTGGGTGTCACCCCATTCGGAACAGGTATTACATGTAGCCTCGGAATGTAGCGATGCATGGAGTGTAAGATTATATGACCATCCTGGTCTTGGCAGTTATTGGTCAGTTTGAGCTTGTAGAAAGACACCAAGCTACTCATCCACTCTGAGCCTTTACAGGGTGAGTAATGGTGAGAAAAAGCTCTGATAAGGCCCTGGGCTTGGTGTTCTGCTGGTCCATTGACCTCCCATTTGGACGTGCTCCAGCGGTACTTGTACTGACCTGATGGAACTATGGATAGGACCAGACTGTACAGCCGTTCAGGATCTAGGCCAGACAGGCGATATCGGCAGTACGGGAACATTCGACGCCCTGGTTTAGTGAGAATCATCTCAGTTCCACAGCTGTAGAACTGCTTCCACACACTGTTATTCTCCAAAGTGACAGTGACACCTTTGAAGGTCAGTAGAGCAGGGAAGTCACGTTCCAAGTCTGGACTCCCAAAGGTAGATGACAACATGGGCGCTGATTCTGTCGCGTTGACAAAGGTCGTCCCTCTACACGGTAGGGAGTCTGATGCAGATGCTATATGTGAGGTAGCTGGGCTTGTTTCAGTGGTCCCTTCTAAAGTAGAAGTTGACGTTACAGTAGGCTTGGCTGGGCTAGCTTCAGCAGGTGAAGAGAGAGCAGTGCTACAATCATTGCTGGCCATGGACACGGCTTTACTTTCAATCACTGTCTCACCAGTGAAATCAGGTCTTGTAGTAGTTGGAAATTGTGGTGTTAAAGAAGGCATGGAGACAGGAGAGGCTGTGGAGGGGACGTTGAGCAAGCTCCCCTCTACATCCTCCACAGCCTGGTTGTCCTCCATGGATGAGAGTTTAGAGTCTGACGCTGACATCACCAACGGCTCTGGTCATCAGACTGCATTCGAAACCTACACAAAAAAATAATGAAATAATAAGGTTTTAAATAATACAACACATTTTAGAGCTACGATGCGCACTACACAGATTCATTCTAAACAGATGAATTAATTCAGACAGAATCACAAGACAGAAAATAAAAAGTGGGACAAAAACAATACAGGCAGTGCTGACAAAGGATTGCAGTTAGAGTTTATTCAAGCAGAACACCGACGGAAAGGAAATAAGAGCCAGAAAAGATGCACAGAGAAATGTAAATAGAGCACACCCAGTAATCGCTATAACCAAAAATGGGCGGCATGAAATTGGTATACAACTAGCACAACTCAATTCTTTATTAAAATATTTAGTTATGGATTTTTTTATACTGACTGGATCATTTTCAAATAGGTCTCCATTTATGGAGAACGTGTGATTGCAACAACAACGTTCCACAAAGCTACTATGTGCTACACACAGCTGCGTGTAGTGTTGCTACATTCTGTGTTAGGTGTAAAAGTGAGTTCCACAATATATCTAGCTGCAAATAAACCCTAAATTTAAAGTGGAACCACTATGAAATCAAATGAAGAAGTGAGATGACCATAGTCAACAAGCATTGATTTTATACCATAAAAAATGAAAGGACATTCAACCAGTGGTTTCTCCTGTTGCTAGCTGTGTAAATGTTTCTTAAGCCATAGAGCACCAGGACCAAATTTCAAAGATATCTGATCTGCTTGAAGAACAGAAGAGCTTTGCGTCGTACACAATAATAATCAACACATTGCAGACAAATTTTGGGACAGGCCGTACCCTTCTGAAAAATAAATTGACTGATGGGGAAATTATCATTTATTTACAACCTCGGGCTAATGTCCTTTTGCCATGCATGGTAAAAAGACATTAGCCCACTTAGGTTCATTAGGTCCACTTCTCTAAGTTACGTTCAACCTGGCTCAGTGCTAAACAGGAAATAGGAAATTAGCCGGATGGTCTCAGTAGCTGGCTAAGCTTGGTACCTCTATGCTAACGTCCGCCTTTTTAGCTAGCAAAGACTCGATTCAGTTCAGTGCTAACCGAGTCATAGTCATTCTACTGGACGGGGTCCGGGTCCTTTTCTTAGAACTAACGCTGTTTGGGCATAAATAGCTTGTCTTTGGTGATTTAATAAAGAAAAAATAGGGCTCCACACGCATCTTATCTCACATCTCACTATCTCCAGCCAGTCTATGCCTTTAACACGATGTAATCCTATGACATACTAAATAACTTAAAGTACTGGGCAATTACAGCATTACACAGTGACATTACATAATGACAATGTACATAAAAAGCTATATTATTTGTCTTTTTATTTTCACTAAAGCAAATAAAGTTAAATAAAGACATTTGCCTTGGGTTTCCAACTTTGAGGGCACCAGCTGGTGACCATTACCGGTTAGTTTTCGAAAATTAAGCGTGAAAGAAGAGATGATGACATCACGATGTGATTGGTCAATGGATTAACACATGTTGTGTGTCTAATCATCTCAATCAGACAACACATAATGTGTAGAAAACAACACAATATGTGTCTGCTTGGTGATAACACACAAATTGTGTCAGCAAACAACACATTTTTATTAAGAGTGTGTTGGAAAATGTACAACAGATATCATTTATAAATTTGTATTATTATTGGATAACTCTGAGTCTGATTTGACTCAGGAATATCCAATAAACTGAAGAAGCTTATATATATTTGTCAAACCTGACTTTAAGGATGAGATCACGTTAAATTTGAAGTGATGCTCTTTAACTACTAGCCTACTTGAATTATGTTTCATGAAAAACAATCATTTGCCATTCTCCTTGGTTAACCCCATTAAAAAGATAATTATATCACTTAAGGTTATTAAAAAGCGGCATATAAACGTCTTGTCGTCTGGGTATTTTTAAGTTTAGCTTAGTAATTTTTCTTTGCAGTCTGACAAAAGTGGACTTTGCCTTCATGAGGCTGTGAGACCTCTCTGGCCTGACTGACCAATAGGCTGCCCGATGTCACCCAGAAGAAGACATGGCTGAAAGACGGGCCTGTTTTTAAACGTACGTTGAAATTCTTTATGCCTTGGTTATGCAAATAAAACTGTCTTAATCACACACGACAAGATTTAAATGTAACCTGTCCTTCTTCCTTCCACGTCGGATTATCGCATTCACACCAGCCCACAGATGCTGCAGTCTAAAGGTGTTAATAAGCCGAGCGAGAGCATCAAACGGGTTATTACCGGCACGTTAACATAAACTACCAACTGCCAGAGCCGTGACTATTTCCCTATAAAATAAAAAGCCACGTTAAGAATTTAAGTTGTTAGACAGCGGGTCTTCCTCACACACCGCGGGGAGGAAGGCCGTCCGCTCCAGGCTCCACCACTCACCAAGTTGGAAAAGTTGCAGGTTTCACTGAAGCCTCACCTTTCAACGTTCGGTCGAACGCCTCGTGGCCAATGGAAGCGATGTGACAATAACATCCGCGGTGAAACTCCAACTGTTGCACGTCGCCGTCGTCGTCGTCGCTAAAAGGGCCTTGCTGAATCCCTCGAACATAAACACAAACTGGCAAATGGAGGCCGAGAGCCACGCCACTGTGCTCGCATCGACCGACCCGAGAGTGCACGCAGTGGAGCCAAAGCGCATGCACAATAACACCCCCCTTCAATGGCGCGTGATTCCCGGGCCGCCAGCGCGAGCGAAGCGGGAGTCCACCATCCCGGAGATTTTTTTTTCTCCTCTCTCGCTTGTTCCCACCTCCAGCTCAGTCCGCGCGCCGGTAAGGACAACTCTCTGCAAGTTTTGCGCGAAACCCCTTGTAAGATGTGTAATTCCTGAGCCGAGAGCAGAGGCGCGAGACTTTCTCTCTCTTCCTGTTTATTTCCTTTACTTCTTCTACCTTTTCGATCACGTTTCCATTCTCACCCCCTGTGAGACACAGACACGCACTCTCCTCTCTGTCCCTCGATCTCCCCCACACACACATACACACACATCCGCGCTCTCGGGCCGTGACGTAACACGTTCGCCATGGCGGTAGAGCTCCAGTAGCCAATGCGCAAGCTCCCTCTGGACGACTTTACCAGTTAGTTGTTTCATCATGGTGTCTGTGGCCCGATACAAATACCAACCAACGACAACCATTAAAAGTTGATTTTTTTGAGTGGGAACAATTAGTTAAATTTCTTTGCGATACAATGTATCAACATTTTTCTACACCACCCTTAAATAAATGAGTTTATGTTATTTACAAAAGAAGGCGCATTAGAAGGCCGATTGGCTTTGTTTCCGGGACAAGATGGCGGCGCGGCGTTGCAGTAAACAAATACATATATACAAACCCAAATAAATCTGTGATTCACCTAGATATTTTCTAACATATGAAATCGGAGGACGCATGTCGGACAAGGTTTTGCCGAAAAACAGAAAGCATGCACTAACCATCTTTTGGCTAACTGTCTTGTGTCTTTCATAAACTGCTAATCTGTGTCAGTTACAACACATATGGCGAATAATGGCCTCCTACTGTAAATAAATTACCAAAAGTGAAGGCTACTCATTGATTTGCCTTACATACACTAATATCTAAATGCCAGAGTGAGAATGACTGTTTACTGAAGTAAAATAACAAATGTAGTAGAAATGTGGTTATCATTTGCACCACTTCTGAATGGAGTATGGAGTTAAAGCCAATACTTAATGATGTAGGTAAAAAATAAAATAAATACGTTTTTGAAAATGCTTAGAAAGTAATGAATATACCAATAAATACAATTGGTAGGCTACGTATCACAGCTGTTTGCTTACATGTTGTTGTGGGTTGTTTCAATTTCATATTTCAAAGTCAAGTCAAGTCACTTTATTTCGTCTCCCCAGGGAGAAATTTGTATCGGGTATAAGGGAAGTTACTGCATCAACTAACAATACATACACATACCACAGACAGCAAACAGCATTGTAAAAAAAGATGTGGCTTTAAAACAACAACAGAATAATAGGCAACCCGAATTGCCTTCAAAGCTTCATTTTCAATGTAGACGTACATTTCGACCTATGCAAATTATTTTTTTTTTTAAAAAAAGAAGAAGAAGAAGTAGAATATGACAAGTGGTGTGCGATCGGGCAAACAGGGCGGGGCTAACCAGGACTAGGAAGTGGGAAAACATCCCACACGAGCTTACCGTCCTTTGTGTTCCACGTGGAAATCTCGTGGTGATGTGCAAGCGGACGAGTTCCTGCTGAGGAGCGCTGCACTGACGGGGGTCGCTAGGGATGGATTCAGGGACGGATTTTTCATATAGCTGCACGTTTAATGTTAAAATGATGCACAGTCCGTCGGAAGAAAGCAACGCAATCGCCAGTTTTCCTGCACCTTGAAGCAGTTTCCCCAGTAAACGGGAAAAAAATGCATTAATTATGCAGTTTAAAAATGAAAAAATGTCTTAACTGATGACGGTGTGTGTAAAATGCAATATCTGAAGTTTGAGTGGGGAAATTACTGATATGATGACAATGTAGTCTATCCAAAATAACCTATTTTCCACATGATCAAAATTATTTAAATTTTTTACATTTTCCCTATTTTAGTTTTTTACAGCTACTGAATCTTCACATCACTTTAATGTTAAATCTGCAGTGGCAGCACAGACAATAAGTAGTGTACATACTTTGTAAGGCCTTTGTGAGTTCTGTTACATCTGTCAAATACAGTTTAAAGAGACATAATATTTAGTCTATCATCGCCATTTTAAAACCACTGCTAATATGGTGCTTGCATTTGAATAGTGATCCATATGTTGTCATACACTAGAGGTACAAATTAAGATGTCAAGACAGAGATGAATAATGACTTCACATTACAGACACATCTTTAGTGTTTTATATGGGGTTTGATGTACTTTCACAATACATACATTTGCTGTGAAGTATATAGAAACTGCCACAAGTCAAAGGCAGATTAATCCCATATTCATGTCATGTCACCCAAATCTAAATAAAACCAACTACACTGTCACCATGACTAATATGTGACCTACTGTCTGTGTGGCAACTTTCGCTTTCAGTAGAAACCAGTGAGAGTTTTACAGTTTTACAGACGCCAGCTAAAGTTTCTTTCATCAAAACCATACAGTTTATGGCCAAACAGATGTCAAATGCTGTGAGGAACAGAACGGTTTCTTCACTCAGCTTATAAATACTGCTGTAATATATAGAAATGACATGTAAATTCATTTTTCAGAGTGAATTTATTTTAGGTTACACTGCACCACATAAGGAAAGGCATCTCCAAGAGCAAAACAATTTTCAGTTCAAACCACAGTGCATACAAAAATTTGCAATAAAGCAAATTAAAAATTGACTAAACACTGGTACTCCCTTTTTTTTAACAAACTGAAAAAACAAAGCTTGCACTAAAGCAATATTCAAAATTTTATATAGACATGGATAAAGATTTAAATTAAACTGCAACACAATGCTGCAATCTGTTTACTGAAGAATGATAAGAACAATGATAAGAGATTGTTCAAGGTAAGTGCAAGTCAATTTTGAAAATATCACCCTCTTTTCCCTTGGAGTATAGAATAAAAATATTGTTGTCAGTTTATAACAGTAATTATGAAAAGTATTTTTATTTGACCCACAGCTAAAAAGGCAATTTGTTTCTGCATAATTACATTACATGACTAAAAATGAGCGCGGTTTCAACACGTGTGGCCTGAAGAAAAGCTTTAAATTAATTCTTTAGAAAGTTCTTGAGAGAGAACAGGTTATTTCCTACCCCGTACACATAAGGACTGATGGATGTGTAGGACGTTGAGATAAAGAACTCAATTTCAGCCCAAAAAGGAACGCTGGTTTGGCTAAAAGTCAGTTGGAAGATCAGGTACAAAGTCCAGTCCACCTGGAACAGCCCCATGGCTGCCAGTACAGCTACCGTGCTTCGCTGGAACCTTGTGTCCTTATTCGTCCTGCCGAGCTGCCTTGACCCGCTCACACTATCTATTGGTATCACCGTCTTCTTCTGGCCCAGCAGCACTGTGATGATGAGGCAGCCGGTGACTGTGACAATGATCAAGGGCAGCAGGTGGCACACCAGCATGAACACGTATTTATATAAACGGTTGAGTAGTGGACAATTATCTATACTACACTGAAAGAAGTCTGGAGGGCACCTGCTGCTGATTCCTGTGATGTTTCCCGCAGAGTCTTGAAGGTTCATGACAAAAATGGGGAGACTGAATAGAGTGGAGAGCGCCACACAAACCCCACTCATTAAGCAGGCTGATCCAAGGTTATCCAGGTAAATTGGGAGGTTGGCCCTTTTGTTCACATCTCTTAACTTCTGGTAGCGGAAGATGCTGATGAGGACAGTGAAGAGGATGCTGGTAATTTCCCCAAACACAGTCATGAACTTCAGTAAACGACAGGACCATGTGCCGATAATGGTGGAGGAAGTCTGAAGAATGATAGCATCATAAATGTTTATGATGACAATTTCCTCCAAGTTAGCTGCAGCCAGTCCCAGGAGAAACAACTCAAATGATTTAACTCTGGACAACCTGTTGTGAAGGATGGAAATGATGAGAAATACATTACCCACAAGTCCTATACACGAAATAGTGACTCTCACGCCCAGGAGGTCTGCAGAAAAAGCAGCCATCGTTCAAAGTCAGTCGGATCACACAGGAATAGGCATACGACTTTCCAGTGAAGGTTGTGATGTCTTTCGTTGCTCACTACCTCACTGCGCCACTGACCAGATAACCCTTGTTATCAAGTTCTCAAAGAATCTCGATTGGTGACGGGCTGTGCTCATTATAGAGAAAGGAAAAACAAGAAGGCTGGGAGTCATTAAAGTTTTACCTCTGAGCTTTTCAAAGCTTCATCTTGAGACCAACACAGGGTCTGACTTGAAGCAGGGACATGTTTTTCCACTGGTTAGCACCAGTTATCACAACAGCTCATTTATATCGTTAGACATTATGTTCTCCACTTCATATCTGTCATTTTGCAGTCAACTGGCCCGTTATCATTTTAGCTACAAAACACTACTGTGGCATACCAAAAAAAAAAGCAGTTGGCAGTTAACTCTTATAAATTTATATGCACACTGAATTGGGAATTGGAATGATGTAAAATGTTCCTGATAGGCTGTTAAGACATTTAATGTGCATACTTAGAAAGTAAGACCTTTGACTGATCAGCGCAAGAGTTACAAATTAATAGAAATTGTTTGACCTATTATACTAAGCATCTTGTACGTGTGTTAGTGTAATAATCAATTAGTGGTGTTTTAACTGAACCTCCATAGAGTTCGCACTTTAAGCTCTATATACTGGTGACTACTTCCTGTTTCTGAGTAAAATAATCGTTATGTTTTGAGAGAAGAAGAACTGCACATCCTTGCAAATGTGGTCAGTTAGGAAAAACCAGGGTGCTGAGGTTTGGATAAAAACTCAACATGCTTTAACTTACAGTTAACCTCTTTCTCTTATGAAGTGTACTTAAGTTGCACTAAAACTGCATGTCATGCTTTGAGCGTGGTGGACAAACAGAGGATAGGACGTGGGGTTCTGGACTCTTCCGTCGCCACAGGACCGGTTCATGTTCCAACTTGTCTCTTTTCGTCGTCAGTGCTCTGTCTAGTTAGCAGTCGTCCTCTTTAACCAAGCCCTGCATCCTGATTCAGCTTAATTGTGAATCCCACAGTGTGCATGTAATTAAGGATAAGCCCTACACTGGCAGTAAATGGGTAAACTAAGTGTTGCGTAATGAGCCTGGACAGCTTAGCAAGTTGTCTTTTATAACCACCATGGAATTATCGATCAGAGCCTTGCTCAAATGGCATCCACTACTTTCAGTGGTTCATCCTAATGAGTGAAAGATCACTGGCCATTTTTGTTGTGCTATGTTGAAGTAGTATTGCATTCAAGGAGGGTATTTTTTATTGCCACTTACTGTGTATCATGGGTTTCCCACAAATCATAGTCCATTGTCTTTTTTTATTTAGTATACACACTCACTGGATCATATTTACTGGAAAGCCCCAACTATAACCCCCTTTAGGACACTGAAACATTTCTTTGGTTTGGAACCACAGAATTAGTTTTAGCCGTTAGCATGCAACAAGTCCACAGTCACACCAGCAGCTTCATAAAGCTGTACGTATATACAGAACAATTCTGTTTGCACTGCAACACTTAGGCATGCACTGCAACATGAAACGAGAATGCTTACCAGAACATTTTCCATGTTCCACAGCTTAGTTTAGCAAATCTTAGCATGCTAGCATTTGCTAATTTCCATTTAAAACAGCTGTTTTTGACAGCATTATCGAAACCAGTGTTTTTCTAACTTAAACGTCTGCTATAAAAGCGGCTTACGCTGCACATGAGTCTGTCTATTCAAGGTAGAATCCGGGACTTGGGCTTGACCTACTAAATACTGAAGTTGTACATGACCTTGACAATTTAAAATTAAATCTGTGAAATGTGACGCATAGGACCGAATTTGAGCTGTGGCGCCTCAGCTGCAATCCTGCAAAAAAATGTCATTAAAATGTTAATATGCAGGAGCTGCGGCAATCAAAATGCATCGCTTGCCAATCAATTTAAGCTACAGTAGAGGAAGAAATTGCTCAGTGGAAGAATTACATTTAATTACCAGTTAATGGAAATAAAAGATGTGTTTGACACTTGTGGTGAACTCTTAGCTATTAAACAAAATCACTTATCTGTGTGGAGTTAATTAAGCGTGTGAAACAGAGTTATGGAAAAGGCAGACAAACACTAAAATGCCTAATTTGGAAACTCCACAAGGGGGAATGTGAGAGGGAAATCATCCTGTCTTCGGTTTCGCTTCTTTTCCCGCACACTCTTGTCTACCATATGCACAGAATATAACTCCAAGTGTCGTTTAAAAATGATTCTCACATCTCTCACGTGGATTCTCCACTCTCCTGGTGGAAAAGAAAATTAAATGGAAAATTAATTTTACAAGGGGGTTAACGAAGGCATCCAATTATTATTTGATTACCATCACTGGTCAAACAAACATGGCTTGATTAAACTCTTAGGAGGTCTCAGGGGAAAATGTTGCCGGGCCAATTTTCTAATCCTGGTCATCCTGGTCAACAACCCAAATTGTCTCATGGTGCTTTACCTAAAGCCCCAGATCAAGCATGAGGCAACAGTGGCAAGAAAAACTCTCTTTAACGGGAAGAAACCTTGAGCAGAACCCAGCTTATAAGCGAGTGGACCCATCTGCTTGAGGCCGGCCGGGTAGAGACAGAAAAAAGACGGCGGTAGGACAGAACAGAAGGGATGAGCGGAGAAAAAGAGAGCAGCAGCAAGCAGATAAAGGACATGCAAAGCAAATGCTATGTTTATGGTGCATATTCTTTTTTAATTTTAATAGAATTTAATTTGATAATTTCAAAGAGAAAATCCAAGTGTTTCTGGACCTTGAACAGTTTCTCCATTTGCCCTTTGGATAATGAAATCTTAAAAACAAATCAGTTTCAAATAAATGATCACCAGTTCATTACTATTTAGCTCTGTGCACATGCATGGAGAGAAGTCAAACCTCAGTAAATCCTAGGTTCTTGTCTAAGGGGTGATGTGTGGTTATACTGGTTACTCAGATGTGTTGGGCAGAGAGCCCGTGAAAGCCCCAGAAGCAGTGGATTTGCTTTTCCTGGCCTGAATCCCACTGGTTTGTGTACAGGTGCTCCCAGGCCGCCTGACACCCATCACCGCGTCCAATTAACGCCGCGGCGCATCCCTCCGAAGAAAGTTCAGGAGGAGTGGCTCCGACGAGACAACTCCTGCCTGCAGTTAACGCGTGGATACCCCTTTAAAAGGCTCACCATGTTGCCATCACATGCTCCAGCACAAAAGTCGGACGTGGATGTTCCCGTTGTCGTTATGTAAAGCATATTCGTTACTTAGATTTACAAAAGAAGCGTGGGGAGACTTTCGTGGAGGGTTTCTTCACTTCGCGTGGCAGGCGGAGGAGGAGGTGTTGGTGGCGGGGGCCCAGCCCACCCAGTCTGTCAGCCCTGCAGTCAGTCAGTCAGTCAGTCAGCCAGCCAGCCAGCCAGTCATGTTGTTGTTCGACTGGTGCGCAAACTGAAAGCTGCGTACTGGGTTAATACCAAGTGACGGATATAAGCGACGTGCGGTGCGGGCTACAGGCGGCTCGGGGTTTGCAGTCGTGCTGTGGCTGGGCGATCGGATGGGATAGAGAGAGAAAGAGAGAGAGAGAGAGAGAGCAAGAGAGAGAGAGAGAGAGAGAGAGAACGAGGAGTGCTGCTTCTTCTTGCGAGAGAGGAGAGTTGTTTGCTCCGTCTCTTTTCTCCTCCTCTCGCTGATTTCCCAAAAAAGGGGTTCCCCTCGAGTGGAGCGGCGGAACATCGGCGAATTCGCGCTCTATTTCTCTCCACTTGAGCCGCATCGCTTAACCAGTCGGATGATTCCGACTTGTCTTACCTAGCCGTTTGGGGAAAAAAAAATAAGGTGCCCCGACTGGCTCCCAGCACCAGCGAAAATCAGACGAGGACGTAGTGCCTTGCCTTTCCTGCCACACAGACCTGCGTTACGGTAAGTAGCTGCTGCTCCACATTATCTCTCCTCTTTGAGCTTTCTTTCTTTGCGTTTTTTTTTTTTTTTTTTTTATTCAGGCAGAGTAAGGGTTGCACGGCACTCTTTTGTGCACGCTTTTTTTTTTAGTCATGTCTGGAGGACGTTGCAGAGGCAGATAATGGCCATGATGATGGAGGAGATTCCCAGGGAGTGGTACTCAGTCGGACTGGCCGTGCAATGTGTGTTATCATACCACTACCCCCTCTTCTCCTCCTCCTCCTCCTCCTCCTCCTCCTCCTCCTTCTTCTTCTACTCCTCCACCATCACCATCACCACCACCTCCACTTCCAGCAACAAAAGTGTAATGCCAAGCGATAATGTGAACAGACTGAAGTGACAAGGAGCTTGTGAACTCACTAATATTCTGGTTATCTGGAAGGATGCGCACCTGGATGTCAGTGCCACTGTGCGTGCGCATGATGGGTTGCAAACTTTATGGCTCACACGCCTGTGGCATTCACTAGGTTGCTCGTTGCATATGAATCTACTTCGGGTTTGTGCAGAAATAATCAACTAAAAGAGAGGGGGGTCCAGCATTCACTGAGATGAATGAATAGGCTAAACAATAAATGCCACAGCAATTAAGAGTTAAGACAGTGAGCTCATAAGGGATGCTGCTGTTATGACATCACTGATAAAGCTCCCCAAGGCCGAGTTGTCCACCAATGATCCTCAGCACTGTTTCAGAGAGAGGCAGCAGAGGTTTCTCTTCACACAGTCTTTTCATACTTGAATAAATTTTGCCAGGAATAGATTGAAAAAGTAAGATGAAATCAGTCGAGTGTAAATATTTCATATAGCAGCCCTTTAAATTACAGTTGCTCTGGCGTAGCATATGGAATGACTGAGTGCTTTACAAGTTCTTAACCAGATCTGGAGAAACATACAGTAATGGTTGTTTTGAATAGCGCCTCACAAACCTGCTGTATAGACAAGCACCCGATCAGCCGTGGTGAAATAAATGTTCAGATCATAAACTTAAGTGCCAAGTCCTTGCTTTAAACTTTTATTTGAGTAAAAGTACTGAAGCTGGGTTACTGAATTCACTCAAAGAATCAAAAGTGAAGATACTGGTTGTGCAGAAAAATCAATCATGCTCCTAATATAGGCCATGATTATGTATTACATTATTAGGTGTGGCTGGATGAGGTGTAACCACATTTGACTTCCCAATCTGGCGTGACCTGATACCAAGGTGCATGGGTGAGGAAAAGAAATTGTAGAAAGGTCAAGACTCCAGCAGCACATGTAGTGTACAGAACAACTATACTAGACGGACACGGTTCGGCTCGTGGCCTTCATTGACGTCACTTTGGCTGTGGCTCAGTAGGTAGAGCGGGTTGTCCATGAACCACAGGGTTAGCTGTTCAACCCCCAGAATGTGCCACATGCCGAAGTGTCCTTGAGCAAGACACTGAACCCCCGGTTGCTCCCACTGGGGTGTGAATGTGTGTGTGCTTGTGTGAGTGAATGGGTAGATGTGTCTGTGACTGTAAAGCGCTTTGAGTACCAATAGGTAGAAAAGCGCTATATAAAAGCAAGGCCATTTACCATTTCCAATCCAGGTCAGATCTCCACAAAGACTCACAGATAGATCTCAGGGATCGTGAGATGATTAACATAGTAGTAATAATAATAGTTAATAATAGTTTGTGGATTAAATCTTTAATTTGAAATCGTTCATAATTGTACTTCCTTGGACTGTAGTTGTTTGAATGACACCATGTGATGAGAATGTTTTTTGGTTTGGTTTTGTCACTGATAAAGGAGAAGTTCCTCAACTAGTTGATTGTTGCTAGTTGCATTGAAGCCCTTTTCTACATTGTTTAGTAGTCGCTAGGAATGACCTTTAGCATTTATGATTTTCTTTCCCCCTGCTTGCACAATCACAAATAAATGTTTTTGAATGGGTTCTGCTTTCTGACAAGTCTAATTTTCCAGGGCTGCCGCGAGTCTGTCCTGCAGAGCACTGATCTGCCAGGCTGCTCTGTGACACGCTCCTTTATTGTGGTTGAACATTAATCCTTTGGATTTTCTTCAGGAGGCCCATTCTTCACCACGTTTTCTCTTTGATCCGACACACCCGCGCCCCGCCTCACTAAACCATCATAAATGTCATAAAACTTAATGTAGAAGTCTCTTAATGACTCACACCTAGACCCGTCATTAAATAGCCATGCAGGACTAATAACTGGGCCGTAAAGGCAATCCACTGTGAGTTAGCAGTGGATTTCTGCCAACTTGCAAATCTAATGCTTAAATCATCAATGAAATACGTGCCATTAGGATCTTTCTGGATTAGGGATATTAACCAGGTTTTGGATATTTAATAAATCTGTGCTTATATTTGTTTATTTTATTCCAGCTCTGTGCCTCATCATTCAGCAGCACTAATCCTTTACAATATCTTGGCCTTCGTTTTATTTTCTGCATAGTTCCATAACAAATGACACAATTGTAGAGTGGAAAAAAAACTAAGAGCTTCCTTAGCTACAGTTTTGAAGCCTTTACATAACTCGACATGCAACGATTTACTTTTACAATTGCATTTTGTGTCGCTAGTTAAATTTCAAGAGAAGAAAAAAAAATATGATAACCTTACAAAACACAGTACACAAAAGCAGAGATCGCATTTTTCAACAAAAAGACCAACATTTCCCCTCTAAACCTCTCGGGTGATTTTATTTCAACAACTCTTTGAGGGACCAGGACGTAAAATCCAATCCAAAATGCAATATCTTGCAAAAAAACTAATCAAAATGCAGATTGCGGAAGAAACAAAAGCGCTGCAATTTCCTCTCCTATGGGTCACATCACGACTCCCCAAAACAGATTTATCTTGTAGCCCTTTAGAGGAGGTCACACCCTCAGATTGGAGACCCCTACAGTAGAATGTAAAGCAGCTAAAAGTGGCTCCACATTCATGCGCACAAAATGCTTGGGGTTGATCTGCCGTAAATTGTGATCATATTTCTGCAAGACAACTATCAGGATGTAGAAGCAACCAAGGCTATCAGTTTGTCATGCTAACAAGCGGATAAAAAAATGCTACGACCTAATAAAAAGGTGTGGCTGTTAGGATTATCAACATTTTCCTCAAATTATGAGTAAAGCCTCTGTACGGCTACTATACATTTACTAAAAAAATTGCTTACATGGCTTCCGCCACTTCTGAAAATCTCAGCAAAGAGACTTGTATACTGTGGGCTCTCAGAAAATTCGACCTCTGTGGTATTCAGAGCCTGTGAATACCAGAAGAGAGGGGCGTTCATATTGACCCTTGTCGTGAACGCTGCAAACACAACCCCATTTGGTGTAAGTCCTCCCCATCTATCGCTTTCTCTTTTAGAGGACTGCAGTGCTTCATTCCTTTTTATCTGGAGCATCACAAACTTTGTTGGATGGCTTGGTCTGCCATACTCGTGTTTGTTGCACCAGCTTGTGAATGTCACCACAGACACCAGATTTAAAACCCCTGTATAGTGTGAAATGCAGAGAGGTTAACCTAGTACTGATTTGCTTAATTAGCATTGTATAAACTCATTTAAGAAGCGCTTGAAAGGTACAGAGTTTCATTTAAGGATATTTTAAATAGCTGTTGTGCTACTTTTGCTTCCGTAAACATGTTACCCTCTCCAGTAAGGTGTAATGGAGGTTACAGGGCATTCCATTTTTAATTGTGCACTTTGCTACTATATACCCCAACTAACAACTTTACCTGTAATGTCTCAAAGAGCTAGAGCAGATTTCCGTGTATAGTCTTTGCAAAATGTCTGAATCCATATTTGAATGACTATAACTTTCATTTCATTTGGGTGTAATACTTAGTCAAATGTTTTGTGCACCCGTGTGTGTGTGTGTGTGTGTGTGTGTTTACTCTGGCTGTCATTTCAACAGCCCCATACAGGAGCAGCTTCTGATGAGAAGCCAGATTACTGTCATGGTTGCTTGGTTTCATTGGGAGAGGCTTGTTTATGTTCATTTGCTGTCATTGCCCCGAACAAACCTTTTACCTATATGCTATGTTAGATTAATCACATCTGCTGAACAGTTTTCATACCTCATTAATGCCTTTTATTGTACATATATTTATCTTTACCTTTTAATGTCGGCGGCTGTGAATGATGCCGCCTCAAAACGAGGGGCAGCTTTGTTTTTACGGTATGTGCATAATTTCATAATTAACCTATACGCTGGCCCTTTTACTAGGAAAGCACTGCCCTGATTGTTGAATTCATTTTTTATTGCCTTATCGTGCTCTGGTCGCCACGGTAACTCTGACACTGTCAAATCCGTTGTCACTTTGAAATTTTAATTACCAAAATATTTGACTTGGGACAGTGTGTGTGTGTGTGTCATCCTTCAGGGACGTGTGGACAGAGGTTCGAATATCAAGGTGTGTCACTTTTTGTGTTTTCTCAAGTCTGTGAACATCTTTGCTTTTCTTTGGAAGAAGAAAAAAAAACTGTTCACCACCTACTCTCTCTTCCTGTAGTCTAGTGAAAGGATGTTTGCTGGGTAGGCTCTATAATTGGACTCTTCTTCTGTATTCGAAGCTCACTAATAGAGAAACACTTTTGCTGTTGAATCTGTTAACCAAATCATACACCGACTGATCTTGTGTCAGTGACTGCATGTTGCAAATATATTACAGGTTTTTGCCCTCATTCACACACACAAAAAAAACAACTATATCATACTCGGCTGCCTGCATGGCTGATGAGGGTAAATGTTCTGCTAATACACCATTTACATGCAGTATTTTTCCACAAGTGGTGGACTTGTTCATGCAAACTCATGAACTCCCTCTTTTGTTCCTTTAACCATCTTCTGGATAAGTGTAATGTTATGATATTTATGCATCCAAAAGCCTGTTTTTATCTAAGGCTTTCATAATGTTTTACATTCTGCTCCAGCCTTGCAAACTGGTGTTTATTTTGGTAAAATGCATAGAGCTGCTTGCACACTGTGTGTTGTGCACTGCTGTAAAAAACCCAAAAGTGAGATGCATATTCTGAGTGCGCTGTATACATGTCCAATGAATGCTCCTATGACCAAAAAACTCCTGACATAGCAGACGTCATAACTGAAGAATGCTAAATGTGCGAAAAAAAACTACACCATTTACATGACCTGATAGTCAGTGTTGTGAGATGAATGTTTTTTATCCCATGTAAATTGTCCATGAATTACATGTATGATGTTTGTCAAGAAAGTTGCAGTTTGAAGTAAAAGTGATGAAGGATGAAACTGAAAACAAAAATGTAAAACACAATATTGTAAAGCGCAGCACGCCCAAAAGCTGTGTAAGCGATGGCATGATAACTTTCTTTAGAAAGTTTAGCTGTCCAGAGCTGCTGAAGATCCAGACAGAGGGATGATAGATACTGACTTCTACCTCTTGTAACACCTGACATTTGCCAGAATGGCGGCCATGTTAGTGTTATATATTGTGTGAAACGAATGTAAATCACCGAGCTGTTTCACACAAAACCATACCATATTTTACCGTCTTTACAGCACTTTAGTGACTTGCAAAATCATCTTTTAAATTGGCAAACACCACATGTTTAACTAATTGCACAGTTCAAACAGGATCAGAAAGTAATCTAACTGAGGAATATTTGTTTTTGGTCTCAAGATGGTCCACCGGAATGGACAGAACCATTATACATAATCAAACATTAAGATGCATATTTTGCTAAATGTTTTGACGAAAGCATATTTCTGGTAATATGTTTGCAACACGTGCTGGTAGTGAAGCTTCGTTTGCCTCTCTGGCTGCTGTGAAGTATGTCAAAGGGAATCCGCGAAAGAGAAACTAAAACTTACTTTGAAGTGATGCTTCTCACAGAATTTGCCTTTCCAGCATGAAACATTCAACTCCAATTGAGTTATCGACGGCTGTAAAAAGCTGTATTGGGTTTCTTTAAACAGAATCCCTTGCATAACTTCTATAATCTAATTATAAAAAATCTTCTCATGGTGAAATCTGTATCAAATGATCCTTTTGTCCTTTTATTCTGGCTATATCACAGCCATTATTATTATTATTAGAATCTTAATTACGTACTTTAGCTGTATTATGTATCCGGAGTAATACCATGTGAAGGTATATGTTTACACTGAGTTGAATTTGTTGTAACCACAAGTTCCAGTTCAATAAATATGCTGTCCCAAATCCTAACACACCTCTGAAGTTAGGTGCCCGATTAACTCTGTTTTAGTTCGCCATAGTTAGAAAGTGAAGACTATAATGTGAATGTTGCGTTAATGATTTGGACTCATGCGCATGGACACATCTTTTCTTTGGTCTGTTTTCGCCTCCAGCAGCTCTTTGAAGACATAACCGGCTGTGCTGTAGTTAAGTTAGATTTATGCTTCTGCGTCAGATCTGAGCCTTAGGTAGCTCTGTATCCTGCAACGTAGCCTGGCATACACCTTTCCAGAAATGTATCTACATGTCGCAACAGTAATAGGTCTGAAATGCATTAACACCCTTCCTGAGCAATCGGATGACAAGTGGCCATCTTCGAGTACAGGTGTGAACACATCCAGAATGTGTTGAGAACACATTTGAATGATCTGATCTCAGGCCGCATTTGGGGGTGGTCTGGGAAACATTTGACTGAATTCCTTTGGTAGTGTGGATTCACATTGAGGACTGGTCTGTTCGAACAGACAGAGCCTTTAAAAATATTCTGTCCTTGTAGCTGTTAACTAACTGAATGACAGATATATTTATACAAGTTAATTCATTTCATATCAATACACTGTGTGTGATTCTGTCATTAAAATACGTGGTGGCATGTGGTTAGCTATCGATGGGATTATGTTGACACCGGGAAAATCTCTCACAGCTTCAAACAGCATAGCGGTGATATTCCAGTGTGCATGGAAGTTGTCAGGGTTAAATTATAATCTGAGATTTGTGCAGCTTTCTAAAATAACTAATGTCAGGGCAAAGATCAATAAATTAATAATAATCCAAGTGCTTTCAATGAGAGAGAGAGAGACTTTACAGCTTGTTCCAAAATAATTGAAATCTCCCCAAGTCATGACACGCACACACAGCTGTTCCATTAGAGACAGCTTCTAATAATCAGCTACTCCACAAATGTGTTTATTTGCAAACAGAGCTTGAGATCTGATCTCAAGTGATGGCTGGGGAGGCATGTGGAGACGAATTTTTTTTTTTTTTTTAATGACTGGTGTGACCTCAGGGAACTTATAGCTGACCACTTGCCGGACAAGTGCAGAACATTCTCCAACCTTTTGCCTCCTATGTTTCTCGGACGTCTTCTCTCTTTCCCACGTTGCAGTGATTTCAGTAAAAGTCACTGTTGATCCAACGGCATCATGAGCTGCTTGGTTCCAATCACCTTTGTTTGAATTACACAGAGAAATTCGACACAACTAGCACTTTAGCTGTGTAATTGCAGAGCGATGCCAACACACCAGTGCACAAGTACAAATGTCTATACCGGTGTAGGCCACTCGCGTAGGCTACGATGTAGTCTCCGTGTAGACTTTTTGCAGAAATATAAACCTGTTGCTTTTGATTATGAAGTATGGTTGATCATTTAAACTAACTACTAAACTAACTAATTGATCTGAAAATGTGCTTAAATGAAACACACTGTGTTGGTACAAAATACTGGCGTCAGATTTAGAATCATTCAGAGCATGGCTATCTAATGTGAATGTAATTCCAGTGAATATGAATGTAATGAAAAGACATGCTGAGTGTAAGGGTGTCCAGCAGAGCAGTTTTACTGTGAGTTTCTGTTAACATTTCATTACTTTTATCTGTGGGTCTAAGCTACGGTCTCTATTCTCAATTCAAATGTTAACATTTCACTGTTTTTTTTTAATTTTAAATAGAAAGTCGTAGTTATCTCTTATGTACAGGATCAATGGATGAACACCCTCCTTTGCCCAAGTGGAGTCATCAATACAAACCAGTTTACTTGTTAGCTTTGCAGCTTTGGCGGACAGGTGTTCTCATATCAAATCTACACTCTCCACCATCTGTGGTTAAAAAAATGTGATTAGTTTTTCATGTAACAATACAGCTGATTGGATCAGCTTCCCTGAAACGTGGAGGTATTGATTATTTGACATTGCACAATGCGACAATCACTTAAGTTGCACAAACAGCTTGGCATTTAGGCATTGTTTGGAGAGTTTGAATAGGTCCATTAACTCTGCATTTTGTGTCTAATTCAGCTCTTTCACCTTTTCTGACTTTCTTCACCATTTCTTGCCATTAAATAAAGACTGGGTTTTGGATTAAGTGGCAAAGTGGCTGCTTTTATCGACAGCGGGTTCTTTTTCTTTCAGATTGCATAACCCTTTAGAATAAAACGTCTTTTCAACCCTTCTTGAGTGAAATGGGGAAAAAAACTGTCGCAGATGCTTTTTACAGACCCAAAGCAATTAAAATGGATGATCTGTGTTTTTAAGCAGTCAACAAATGCTTCCAAGGCGCAAAGAAGCTAAGAGTATGTACCTGTTTGTGTCCGGGTGTTTCAACGATCAAGCGACTGCATGTGTTACATTGATTTGGTGCTGCAGAGGCCATTTTTTTGACCGTTATGACAAACCAAATAAAATATACTGCCACTGATGAGTTTTAAATGTTAGTACGTACTTAAGTTCTAATTATCAAGAAAGTGCTCATTGCCAAACACTGTCAACTGGCAGGACATGGAGTGACAAAGTCTGTCAGACTTTTTTAATGAGGTACAGCAACTCATTCAATACATGAGGCATGCTTCTGGATGGAATAGTGCGGATATAATGGCACTGGATGGTGGCAAGCAGCAAGCACAACCTGTACATCTTGTTGAAAGGATGCTTCTAAGATCCCAGCCATGTAAACCCCTACAGTGCAGATGCCTCTTTCTTCATTGGTTAAGACACACTTTAATTATGCAGATTTTTGATCAATCTGACAAAATAAATATATAAAGGATTCAGAATACCCCCTCCAGAACTTCCCTAGCAATGCTGAGAAGGCTTTGAAACGGCATTTATCATGTATGTTGGGCAGTTTTAAATGAACAATTATGTGATTAAGTAAGTTATGTAAAATCTATTCAGTGACTGTAACATTACCGTAGTTTCAGTTGCAACATAGAACCGCTGCTTAATGAAATGCATCATAACGACTTCCTACAGTTTTTTTTTTTTTCCATGCTGGACTCTTTTGTCATGTGTTTTTTTTTTTGTGCACTTGCAGTGCTTCCTCTGTCACTTTCAATATGTGTACTAGAGTTAAGCGACATATCCCGACAATGTACACTAGAGCTTTAATGAGGCATAGCAACTCATTTTTTATACAGGAAGCATGCCTTTGACAGAGAAGTGTGGATATTATGACAGTTATTGTCGCAAGCCACACACAGAACGTGTCCATCTCACACCAGCAAGATCCCAGCAATGTAAACCTCCACTCTGCTGCTGCATCTTCTTTTATTAATAATAAAAGAAGGCTTGATGTCAAAACTTAAGTTTATGCGCAAACATTTCTATGTGGCCTTTTAGTTTATCGTTTAACTTGATTATGTAGATCTTTTGACCAATCTGACTCAATACATAGCAGCATGGAGAAGGCTTTGAAACAGCATTTAAAATGCATGTTGGACAATTATAAATAAACTATAACCTGAAAAAGTCATATTTGAGAAATCGATAACATGATTTTCTCTGGCCCTGGCTGTGACCCTAATGAGGCTATGAAATATGATCTTACTGTAGTTTCCATCAGCTGCAACCTTAAACTTCTGCTTAACGAAATACATCATGAGGACTCATGTCATTTATTACAGTGTTGCTTCCCCCTGCCACTGCCAATATGTGTACTAAAGTTAAGCAACACATCCCAACAATGCACAACTGAGTTTTAATGAGGTATAGCAACTCATTGTGAGACAGGGAGCATGCTTTCAGACAGAGAGGTGTAGGTAATGTGGCACTGGGTTGTCGCAAGACACACACACACACAACTTGTCCATCTTGATGAATCCACTCACCTTAGCACAATATTAGCTCTTTTCTCATTAAACGAAAGCACTGTTTATGTCAAAATGGGCATTTCTAGGTGGGATTTTAAATCGATTATTCAGAATGCCTCCACTAGAATTTTATTAGCAGCGTGGTGGAGCCTTTGAAACATTTAGAAGGCATGGAAAATTATAAACGAACTTTAAAAAATATATATATTTAGCATTTACACTGACTGAATTTTAATGGCTGCTGGAGGATGTGGGTGGAGATGGGTTTTTCTAAGATCCTAATGAGGCTATAAAATATGATTTTACTGTAGTTTCCATCAGCTGCAACACTAAACTAAACTGCCACGTAATGCAATGCACGATGAGTGTTTTACTTAGCAGTGTTCAGAATACGAAACTCCTTTTGTCTGGCATGTGTATCATAGTTGGAGAACATGTCCCAATAATGGACAGTAGGGTTAGTTTGAAAGGAAGTATAACTGTTGGAGGGAGGAACACCTCTCTTATTCATTTACAGTAGATGGACGGACTTGATGTATAGCCTCATGGGTTCATCTCGTTACTGTCCACCATTGTTAAGGCAGTTTATTACCTTAATGTTTTCAACTTAATTTATTTAATGAATCAAATAAATAAGAGTTGAAATGCAACCCTTTAAAGCCTTGTGCATCTATGAAATCAGCATTAATTCATAAGGATGAGTAAAATGTGACTTTAAGTGTAAGTTTTGAGTGCGTTTGCTGTCTTGTACATCTTGGAACTTGTTAAACTTGGGTAAAGGAGGAGCATTTAAACACCACATATGCCATGCACCACACGGGACACTGCTGACACCGTCTTTAAAGCCCCGATGGGGCGTCGTGTGAATTTCTCTGGACGCGTTTCGTACAGTCTTGTCTTGTGGTTGGCTGGTCGTGGTTCGGTCACGACAGATGACAGGGTGAGGCTGTCCGCCGTCGCCGTAGTGGGGGGGCCCTATAACATCCATCGCCCGTGATGTAGCGCCGTGTGTTTTTAATGCGCTCGAACCAACTTAGCTCGGATACTGCAAATATTTAGTTTCTGATTTCTCTCGGCCCCCCCACACCCCCGCCCCTCTTCACGATAAACAGCTGTTTGTCCGTCATTGGAGGACGGGGGTGTCAAGCGAGGCTGGTCCGTGTGGCAATTGGTTCAGATTAAGTTTCTGCAAATCGGTGGAAGCCCAACCAGGAAGAGCACACACACACACACACACATACACACACACACACATCTCGCAGGCAGCGCCACCGACCGTCCTCTCTCCACTCCTCCCCAGCTCTCCCAGTTTAAGGAGCTCTTCCATCGCACCAGTCCGACCGACTCTCTCCCCCTCTACACCCCTCCTTCCCCGCAGATTTCTTCGACGGCTCCCGGCTGGCAGGAGGACGCGTGGCGGCGAGCCGTAAGTTAGCACCTCGATGTTTTTTCCTCCCCTTCTTGGTTTTCCGCTGCTATTTCGCCCCCGAATGTTTGAAGTTGCTCCGGCTGGCCAGCCGTCCAGAGAGGAGCGCAGAACCCATTTTTCGCTTCGTGCACCAGAAGAAGCGATACACTGGGGCTGCTGCTATACGTGCCGTAACCTCCCAGCGCTCAACTAGGACTGCGATCGGAACAGCCAGCGAGTCGCTAATAAGGAATCCGGTCAGAAAATGTGATCAGGAGGGGCTGACTACCCTTTATTTTGCTTGTTGTGTGCGTGTATCCGTGTGTATTCGGGTAGCACCCCCTCCTCCCCTCTCCAGCCCGTATTTAGAGCCTGGCTGGCTACTTCAGATGGGCAGCTACGTCAAGCCGTACTGTATCCCATCCTACTGTAATTCCTCGGCCACTGTATGTATATATTTATATATATATTAACGCACGCAGTGTAAATGTGTGCCTTTAGGTTTGCGCGTCTTGATATCCTCGACACCTCAAGCCGATCGCGTTGGAGATCAAGCCCGAGGCTGCTGTGCAAAACAAAACATAAAGACAGCGATGTTTCAAATTCTTGTAGTGTTTTATCTGTTCTCCGTGAACCTCAGCGTGGCAGCGCCTCCTGTTTAACCTGCCTGCCACCGGCCCCGACATGGAAAATGTAAAATAAGAGCCGACGAGTCTGATCCGAATGCTGCCACCCCTTATTTATTTTTGATGTGTGTTTTAAGGGTGTCAGCGGCTCCACCTGAAAGTTAGAGGTAGAATCCTTTTTTTTTTTTTTAAAAATGAAGTGGGTGAGGTATAATCACAGGTGATTACAATGGTTCCCTGCATAACTAATGTTTTACTCTGCAAGGTGTTTGTCATGCGGCTTAGTTGAGGGCCGTGCTGTGTTTCTTGGAGCTTAAACTGAAGCACTTGTGACCTCATGTTGTCTAATTTTGAGATGAGATCATCTAAAATGTGATTCGTCCTCAGAAGGATGTTTGGATGCTTGAAATATACAGTGTTCAACAAGAAAATGCAAAATACTGGGGGTCGTGCAAAATTATTAGAGATGGGAGTGTACAAAAAAAAAAAAGAAAGAAAGGTAGTTGGGTTATGTGGCTATTTTCTGGGTTGTATATTTGTTATTGAGCGGAAGAAGTTGTTTAAACTTCTTTCATCTCTAGGTGATGTTGTTTTTTCGTTCATTCTGCAGCGAAGATTTTGTTGTGTTGCTTAAGTTCATTAGCATCTACAGTTGCTGACACCAGGGCCTGGTTCAGGCTGCTGGAGCCTGTTAACAGGCCTAACCGTTTAGCAGCTCATTACTCAAAAACAAAGTGGCTATTCTGTGCTGTTTTGTTGCGTTGTAAGATATTGCTGGCTTGATTTAGGGGGAGGGTCACCTTGAACTTGTTTTTTTTTTTTTGTTAAATAATATAAAAGTTTTCAGATACACTGATCAGCCACAACATTAAAACCACTGACAGGTGAAGTAAATGACATTGACTGACAATTCAATGTTCTGCTGGGAAACTTTTGGACCTGGCATTCATGTAGATATTACTTAGACGTGTACCGCCCACCTAGACCAGACCAGGCACCCCCACCCCATAGCAATGACACTGCTTGATCCCCAGCAGGTTGCAGCCTGACACAGACACACACACAAAAACGCTTTAGCATGAGGCCTTGACCTGTCCTCCAAATTCACTAGATCCCAAACTGATCAAGTATCTGTGGGATGATCCACAGAGGCCCCTCCCCTTAAGCCATAGGACTCAAAGACCCCACTAACAACATTCTGTTGCCAGACACCACAGGACACCCTCAGAAGGCCCATGTCCATTCTCTGATGGGTCACAACTGTTTTGGAGGCACAAGGGAGACCTACACAATATTAGGAAGGTGGTCATAATGTTATGCCTGATCAGTGTATAAACATCAGTAATTTTCATATGGCTCCTCACAGGGGAATAAAACAGTAAAATTTTATTTGAACCCTCCTGTTTAGCATGTGCAACACACTTGAAGAGTACTATCTGACTTTTCACTAAGAAAATATCACATGTAATCAAACTAAAAACATCATTTGCACAAACAAGTGAGCTCATTTTTATTTAGCTTCTCCCTTTCAAATAGCTGTCATATTTTATACTTCCAGGGGCCTACCAAACGGTGTCTGAGTTGCTTGGCAACATCCAACCAAACAGGATGCTGTTTGCAAGGCTCGGCCAGGAGTCGTTATAATCCCGACAAGTCGTAAGACAAGAAAAGAGAAATTTACACTGATTGCTGTCAGTCTGAACAACCGAACATCGGCGTGTTCTGCAGCAATTATTAAAAGAGCCGAGGAGAGGTTACATGGCACTCTTTGTCTGTCACACACGCACAGCCTGCCTTCTCTCTCTCTCCCCCGGTGTCTCGTTCTCACTCGTGCCTCCCTCGCTCCATCTCTTAATATTTTCTGTGCAGTTTGAGTCCGCTCTGCAGCTGCCCCTTAGCCTCGGGCTAGCTCTTCATTTAAGTTGAACTGTACTTAGATAGTCACTTGAATGCGGTACTTATCTATGATTACGTTAATTTATAGCACAGAACCGTCTCTTGCATCTGGTTAAACTGTGCGGTTACTAAAAGTTAATGCACACCTTCCAACCAATCAGAATCCAGAGTTTCCAGTGGCCATGATATAATTATTGTTAACATATTCATCACTGGTCTAAAAATGCTTAATTACATACTATACTGTACTTAAAACATGAAGAATGTGTTCAAACCTACTAAACATGCCTGTAAATACGTAAATATGTAAATGTCTTATAATAGTCATTTGTCAGAAATATTTCATATGGGTATCCTTCTTAATAGCATTCAGTACGTGTTTGTACACTAGTTAGGAATGGATCCAGGTGGAGTTGCACAGAGACATTAACAAACACTTTTCAAACTACATTACGGCGTTCATTTTTCATGTTTGCATAGGGGATAATCCACTGTGTATTAATCATCTACTTTCAGTATCAGATTTGGTTTCTCTTCTGCTTTTATGATGTTGTTATCCCTTTAATCTTTATCTTGGGACCCGTTGGAGGTAACCCATACGTTTGGATCCACAGGCTATCGCTTTGAACACGGGGCCTGTTATCGCATTTCATGTGCAAGTCTCAGAATGACTCTCAATTTGTGCGTGGTTTTCGTTTCTGTGTTTGGAGTGGCTGCTTGAAATTGTGTGGCAGTTGTATGGCTTTCAGCAGTGGGGAATTTAGAATTGAACCTTTGTGCTCAGTAGTAACTGTGATGTGTGTGGTGTTTGATTATTGTTTGCTGCGCTGCACTGGACTTTTAACTCACGGCTGATTTGAACTTATAACCGACTTTAAATTGTGGGTCCTCTCTGATGCTGTCGATTCCTCGTTTAAATCCATCTGGGCTGCTGCGTGACGCAGACGGTCTTAAGAGTCTTGAGAAATCATCATAAGTCTCATCATAAAAAGTCTCCCGGTGCGATCACTGCTTGATGCTCTGAGAGGAACTGATGATCTGTTTTCTAACCAATTAGATACAGAGCGGGGGTCATTGATCTTCCCGTAAATGTGAAATTACTTCCTGAGAATCACCCGGCCAGCCTGTGTTTAAAGAACCAAATTGCCGTTTGTCCAGTGCACTGCCGAACGAGATAATATCTCGCAGGTTATTCTTCCCACAGGTTACCCACCTCCACTCCTTAGCAGTGACCCCAGACTGCTGGTGGACTTTGTGGTTTTGGAAACAGCATAAAAGCGCAGACAGCTTTTGAACTGGGGTTAGTTTAAGGATAAATACAGGCTTTAAAGTTACTTTAAATAAAAATAAAAATGAATTCTCTGATTATTGTGGTACTTTACATGAAACTGGCACATTCTGTGGTTTTCTTGAATTCTAATGAATAAAGGATTTTAGGTAGGAAGTATGTCATTCAGGTATTGAATTGCAGTCTTAGCCAGCAAGGTCGCACCACTAAACTAATTACATCTGGTCTGAGAAGCACAGCCTGGAGTTAGATGTCCTGTGACATTGGAAAGACGGAGGGAGACGCTGCCTGAGTTTGTCATTCATTAACATGCTGTCGTTGTCCGTGAGCAGATCGCGGATAATTGATACATTATCTTTTATTTCAAGGCATTATATGCTCTGGTTTTCTGCGGTGTAGCATAGCATAGAAATGCAAACCGCTCTTAAACACTATGGAAAAGGAACCTCAGAGCCCCGGAGCTGATATCGTATTGGCCATTGCCAGGAACACTCACGCTGCAGCCTTGATCTGCCTTCGCGGTGCGCAAGCCCAGTCAGACTGGGGCCGACAAAATCCAACATGTTTGAAAAATCTTGTCAGGCATGGACTGTTAATGAGTCGTCAGTTGGGCTAAAGTCTCAGGCCGCCAGGCTGCAGACAAATCTGCACCAGGCATCAGACCTCTCGGTGCTTCGTGCAGCCTTACTAGTCTGAACAGATGCCCTGGCCTGTTCAGCTACAGAGAGAAGAAACTAGAAAACCTTACAGTGATAAGACCTGTGACTATTTTTTTCTTTTTTAAAATCTTCAATCTGATCTAAAGCTCATACAGGGAATGATTAGAGTAACTTTGCATGACAAAGTATCTGTTCACAGTTTAACATGAGGAGAATAAAGAGGTCAGTACATACTTTAAAGAAGTGTATGTTTGTGTTTTTAAGGCGGAGGACATTTTTCAAAAGGAGAGTTGAATGATGGGAATGTCTTTTTACATTCGGTGTAGTGGGCTCGATGCAGTTTTTATCTTTGTGGTGCAAACTGGTATTTAAACCTCTAACCACCTCCAGTGTACCAATACACTGCTTTCCCCTTTCCCCTAAACACTACAGTAAAGTCAAGGTCTGAACAGTTAAACATATGCCGTATGAGTCATTTAAATGGAGCATTTTCACAAATACTCTCCAGCTGACTGTTTGCTGCTAATTGACTTTAATTGCTCCATGATTTCACAGTGAGCTCTGGTGATAATGTCGTACGGTAGAAATAAAAAACTCCTCTAAATAATATCGATACTGAGACAAGAAATGTAAGCAATTAAACTAAAATGATTAAAAATGTCAAGTTTTTAAATTGGCATTTAGTCAGCTTTGTTTGTTTGTATTTTCTTTCCTCCTCTGTTGAGCTCATTGTTGGAGTGAGGCCGTTTTGGCATTTTGCTTTTCAGACCAAACATTTCAGACTTCACAATTGGCCTTAACAAGCTGTTACTTGCATGCTGCGTGCATGCTAGGTGATAAGGCAAAGAGTGTGGTGAATGAATGACAGAGTGCATCGGCTTCTCTAGTGCAGTATAAAACCCATCATAGCGAGAGGATCCCGTACCATAGCTGGAGCTCCCCATATGATCAAATAAAGCCTGATTACAAAACCATTCAGCTGAATTTATTCATCATTAAGCTCCTTTATGTGCTGAATCAGATGTCATGTTTAAATCCAAGCTGAAGGCTTATGTAAGATGGTCAGTGTCTTTGTCACTACAACACAGATGACCAAGCTTTGTCAAGGTTTAAGTCATGGCCGTAAATGGTCCCTACATGTATGTTAATATACATATCATTGACATCACTTCCTGACTGCTTGATGATCAATTCTGTTCTGATCCAGAAGTAGACAAAACTGTGTTAAGTCAAAAAGATCTTGAACATGTTTAGAAACCAGCTCTGCAGGGATCCAATTAAAAACTTTGTAGGTAATTTGAAGTGTAATTTACTAGCCGCCTACTGGTACAGCATGTAGATATTAAAACTAGGACAAACTGGATTTTTGACCACTTGTCTGTTTCTTATCTCTAGGCCCTGTGGAGAAGCATGTGATGACTCACGCAAGGCAGAAAGGTTCCCTAAAGCAGAGCCACAGCAGTTCTGAGTGGTTGGACGACAGGCATCTGTGGCCACATGGTGGCGCCATGGGCGGCGCCTGGACTGAGCGCACGTTACGATTCGGCAGGACAAAGAAGATAAATGAGATCATCAAACAAGAGAAGGATATTTCGAGGAAGATGAACAACAAGAAAGGAAAAGCAGAAAGATCGGATCAGAAGCGGAAGCTGGACCGAAGGCGCGACAAGAAACGGGACAGAAAGTTGTATCCTTTGCGGGGGAGGGCTGGGAATTCAGATGGGGAAGGGCTCAGCTGTCATGTCCTCCTTACCCGACTGGAGGAAAGCATTCGGGAAAAGGAGAGTTCTAAGGAAAGGGAGCGAAAAGACAGCCGCAAACAGTTAGTGCTCAAGTCCAAATCCAAAAAAGGGAAAAACAGTGAAAGAAAAGAGACAAAGAAGTCATTACCAAAAACCAAATTAAAACCAAGCTGCTTAAGTTATGACGAGTGTATTGGTTTGGGAGTCCTGCAACCACGGAAGCGTAGACTGGCCTCTCTCAATGCTGAGGCAGTAAACAGTCTCCTTCTTGAAAGAGCCACTGACCCCCAGCCTGCAGTCAAACAGGCCAGGAGACAGGAAGAAACCACGAACGAAGGGTCATCTCTGGATGCAGATCCATCCAGAAGTGGTGTACCTGGAAGTCTGAAGGCTTCACGAGGCAACGTTAGTAAAGTCTCAACATCTCACGAACTTGAACTGTGCCAAAGCTCTAAGGCGGTCAAGAAGACCAAAGTTAACAGAGGTGACGAGAGTGTGGGGATGAGTCTCGAATGTCTACATGCCCCCACGCCCAGACGACTGGCTGGACTCAATGCCGCGGCCCTGCTGAAGTTAACCAGTACCTCTGCCACCAGTAAACAGAGAGTTAAGGCTGCACCCACGGCTACTATCACATCAGACTCTAAGGCTCCTGCTGCGGTCTCGACCCCAAAGCAGCACACCAGGGTCAAACTCCAACACAAGGGACGCACACAAAAGCAGGATGGGAAAAAGGTCCCTCCCATGCATAGTGGCTGTGCAGCCTGCAAGAAGAAGGCAGACTTTGAGCCCAAGGTTGAGTGGGAGACAGGCAGCTGCACCCATCGACTGACCAAACCAGGCTACCAGTCACGCAGTATGCTAGCGTACCCACTGAAACAAGTGAAGGAAGAGCAGCTGGAGACCGAACTGAGCCCATACTACTGCTGTCCTCCAGAGGGCTCAGTGGAATACTGCCACCGCTTGGCCTTCTTCCTAGGCCAGCAGCCCTACGGAGAATCAGATGATCAGCCTCTTAACTCAGCTATGACCCCTGTGAAGCGCGAGTGCCTAGTAACCTCACCGTCCCTGACACATTCCCACCCGCACACAGCCCTCACCCTCAGCCCTCACCCCTGCCTCTGCACCGCAGACCACTGCTTCTCCAGCTATTACGTTCACATTGCCCACCCAACGCACACTGGAACAACTTCAGCTACCCTGGCCTCGAGACCTCTGAACTTTTCCTCCTCTGGTTTGTGCCCTAGTCGTATGACTGGTTCCAAACTGCTGGGACAGCAGGTGTCCCACGCCTCTGGGATAGGCCACCCCGCCTGCTGCAACTCTGTGACTTCGCCCTGTTATGGCGAAGCCTGCGGGATTGGTGGCTACACTTACAGGGCCATGCCTCCCGTCACTAGCAGGGGTTGTTCTTTCAGCACAGGATGCACTGGATGCACCCACAGCATCAAAACAGGTGAGAGGAAAGTTGGTTGATAGAACTGTTTCACCTGCAATAAAACCATGTGCTACCATGTTTCTTAATGAAAAAATAGGCCTTTTTCTTTGGAGCAAGCTCAATGTTTTCTCCTCTGTGGCGTCGCTTGTTTGCTTCAGTCGTCTTTAGCCTTCTTTGTACAGCTGTCATTATGAAAGAAACCTTTATCCCACTGTTCTACTTGGATCACGTTATTACGTACAGAACCAAAGAGTCCTTTGTTATTAAATGATGTGCCGCGAGCAAATTGTGAGGGCCAACAAGTGTGAACATTTCTGTTTTATGTTGTCCTTTTTTGTGGGCATGAGCTTTCAAAGTGCTTATAGCTTGAGGGGCCGACTTAGGTATACAGTATTTTTGATAAGGAGCTGCAGGCAGGTTGTAATGTTTTCCGTAGCAAATGTGTTTATATATAGTTGACTGATGAATAAGATAAAAGACTGAGGTTTCTTTTAAGCAGATTTACCGGGGAACCATGCAATCCAGTAACAAAAGCGACTGAACCTGGCTAATATGAAAATGCTTTTCACTGTTTATGAATTCAAAAGCGCCTTTTCTCAGTATTACTTTCACCCTTTACTTTCCCAGAGGGTTACTCCTCCCCTCAGGGTGACCACAGCCCCTCCCATCTGGTTCCCCCCACCATGCCCATCTCCAGCTGCCCTCTATCCAGCGTGCCCACTTCCACCCAGACTAAACCCCACCTGCTGAACCCCCTGTCTGGGCGAGACCAGCCCCAGCCCAGGTTGAAGCTAGCCAAGGAATGCCCGCAGAGCACCAAGGCCTCCAACGGCTCCCTGTCCACGGGCCGCACTCGGCTGGTGACGAAACAGACGCCCCCCGTGCCAAGCCTCAGCACCACCAAACAAAAGAGAGTCAGCCGGAGGCGCGCTACCAACGGCTGGCGGCCTGTTGGCATGCCCACAGAGAGGGAGGTCTTCATCGCGGTAGGTTATTGTCACCACAACATTTTACAGTGAGGATGTGCAAGAGATCAGAGAGCGTCTCGTCTGGTTGTCTCTTTAGTCTCTTGTATTCCAATACTTAACGACACCCTGCTAGTAGAAACCTTAGCATGCATGCAGCTGCCTCGCAGAAGGACAAAAAAAATCAGCTCTAGAGGGAAGAAGATAATTGTGTTTTGACCATACAGCTTCGTCTGACAGATTCCTCACATTCTTCTTTTGTCCTTATAATGAGAATTATATCTGCTCTTGTTGTTTGTGTGTGTGTGTGTGTGCGTTTGTGTCTCAGGGAGAGGATGAGACTGCCCTACGGCAATGTTACGAAGGAGTCGAGAGAGACGGTGAAGTGATACGTGTCAGGGACACGGTGCTGCTACGATCAGGCCCCAGGAAGAAATCTCTCCCATATGTTGCCAAGATATCAGCGCTGTGGGAAGATCCCAAAACAGGTAACGGAAACGAGGGGAGAGGGAGATGTTGAACAGATACAGCGGCATATGTTCATGGATGGATGGTCGAAGGGACATATGGTCGAGATTGTTTACCCGTGTGTGTGTGTTTGTGTCAATGTGCTGCCACAGGAGAGCTAATGATGAGTCTCTTCTGGTACTACCGACCTGAGCACACGCAGGGAGGACGAGATCCCAGCGCACACTGTGAGGTGAGGCTGGAATGGACCGGAGCAAAGATGACATTTTCCCCAGTTGTGCAGGCAAACAGCAGTAGCACACCGAACAATTGTTTGCGCGCGACAAACAAATAAACAAACATTCACAGGAAGAAAACCAGGCAAAATGAAAAATCTCAATTCTGTTTGATTCATTTAATTAGTTGTAATTAGTCGACCCAAGTTAATAAATGTCAAAACACGTGATGTAACCATAAAATTTAGTAGAGTATTTATTTCAGTTATTATTTATTTCAAATGAGTTTGATCATCACTAAGTCTTGGTCAGCTGATTAACTGCCACCATAATTAGACAAGTAAATTATAGCGAGGTGTTCAAATTTTCATTACTTGTCTAAAAAATGTTGTGTTCTAAAACAGATATTTACATGATGTCCTCACATACAGGATATAACACATTAAAAATGACCGTGCTTGTCTGTGCACAAATATTGAGATGCAGACTGTTGTTGGAGACATCATTATCTTTCATTCAGCAGCCTTGAAGCAGTTGATAGTTGGTTCAGTCTAACCACAGTGCCAGAAATGATGATATCTCTCCGACCTCAGTCTTACACAGACCAAGATGAGGGAAAAACACAGTTTCTCTGCTAGAAAATGGAGTTGTGTTTAGGATGAATGTAACGGTTCACCCTTTCCTTAAGGGTGAACCCCAAAAGATTGGGGTTTTCCTTGTATGGCGCCACCAAAACTAGTACACACAGGCTCAGTTCTGTTGCACATGAACATGTTACAATTCCTTCTGTCCTCACAGTTGAAAAGAGTTGTCATTTGTTCAGCACAATAGGAAACACTTGTGATGAAGTGACACTGTACACCCACTGTTGGTTTCAGAATGAGATTTTCGCCTCTCGGCATCAGGATGAGAATAGTGTGGCCTGCATTGAAGACAGATGCTACGTTCTCCCTTTAGCCCAGTACTGTAGGTAAGTAACGTGCACACAAACACTTCAGTGAGAGTTGTTAGCAAGTCTTTTCAGAAGGTCTGGAGCCATTCCTTTTAATTAACACCTCAGCTACTGAGATGCGTGGAGGCCTGTTTTTCTAGTCACACATTGGTGACTCTGCAACTGTTAATGACTTTGAGGGAACATGAGGACATGAAAATGTGCATAGACATAATTCGTGATTATCCAGTTTCAGCAGGCTGATGATATCGATGATTTATTCTTGATTTCACAGCCAAGAGTATCACCTTTTGATTCTTGTCCTCCCTTAGATTTTGTGCCTTGGTGAAGCGGCGTGCCGAAGGCACTCCACCTGGCAGTGCCAGCATGGTGCCCTGCCGCCCTGACTTCGCCCCCCCTTCCCACCGCTGTGTGCCCACAGACGTCGACCCCGAGTTGGTGTATCTCTGCCGGCACGTCTACGACTACCGCTACGGACGCATCTTGAAGAACCTGCAGTAGAGGGTGGAGGGGCTGTCGTACCTATGAATTAATCATCACGTAGCTCCCCCTCCTGCACATAGGAGGGTAGGCTGAAGGACTGAACACCCCTGTCTTTACTGCTGAGCACCTCACAGTCAGAAGGAAGGAGGGTGATGGGATGGGGCTGTCTTTGGCGAGGCAAACATAGTGACACATTTTAAAGCACAGATCCCTTTAGTTGACCACAGAAGGGTTAGAATGTCATAATTAAATCCATCTCGGTTAGAGCACCAATATTTCCTGGCTGATTTTTCAGCTTCTGCCACAAGTTTAACGGAGGCTTGTGTACCCCCCTCCTTCCACCCCGATCCTTTCCCTGCAGGAATTCTGAACACCAGGCTAATCTGGGCTACTTGTCTTCGTGTTTTCCCCGAAGCATCGCAGCACAACAATCATGTCTGTACCATTTGTAAGCCAATGGCTCAGGGATGGTCCGGTGCTAAGGTGCTTCCGGGGAACACAAGCCTGCACTGTCAGCTCAATGTTAACGGTGGTCAACCAGCCAAGCCGAAGGAGCAGCTAATGGAGAGTGTCGTCTCATTTCTCCTGATTTGTCTCTGTGAGAGAACGGAGGGTTGTCAGTGAGGACAGACGGATAAACGTGGGCGCGTGTGGTGGTTTTTTAGGAGGCTTTCAGGCAATCAAACCAAACAAGCAGCTTTAGAGCAAGTGGAGCTCTCTCTATTACTAAGTCCCTTCTCCTGAAACTGACAGAAACGCTTTCATCTGGAGTGATGCTGAAACTAAAACACTGTACCTGAAGAGAGATTGTGAGGCGGAGCTTTCCTTATGAACTTGGCCCAAGAGCAGGGCTTCTTCAGCTTCACATCAGGACATTAAATTGGCATGTAATTGATTTAATTAGATAAAACACACGACAACAACAACCATCTTCTGAGCCACATTGGTCTGTCTTGAAGAAGCCTTGTTCTAGAAAGGCTCTGCTAAGGCGTTGTCGTTGTTTTTGTCCTAGAATGACCACCTTTACCGCTCTCTGTGACTTGCCTTATGACTTGCAGGGAGACCTTCAGGCAGCTATTCTCACCACATACAACTAGGAAGTGGTAGAACGGGTGTACCTGTTGTCCCAAAAGATAGGTTTCATTTGTCTGCGGACTAACTGAACTCGATCAGTGGAGACGCACATGGAGAATGTGCTGGTTTAGGGCTGCGAATAATGCTTTGAAAAGCAGTTTGGCTTTGCATTTTGAATGTCTTGTCTTGTCAAAAGTGGAAAGATATTCAATTTACCAACAGTTACGACAAACAGAAGCGCCAAGTGGTCACATTAAGAGGCCAGCACACAGTAATATTTGTCATTTTTTCGCCTTCTCCCAAAAAAAAAAAAAAAATTGGATTAACCAATTGTTGCAGCTCAACACTGGCCACAAATACAGTACAGTTTTCATGAAGTCGATCCAGCCTTTCGTCTGGGAAATGTCTTTTCTACCCAGTCCAATTCTACACCCAGACTTATCCCTCCACCCCCACCCCCCCACCCACCACCACCACGATAAACCAAAGGATGTCAAACAAGCCAGAATTCCCGTCTCCTCCCTCGCACTTCTCCTCCTCCTCCTCGTCAGCACTTCTGTCCTTCTTCCCTCTTTATATTGCACTAATCCATTCCTTAATTACATCAAACATGTTTTCACTTGGTTCAGTTCCGGCTACTAATATCTTAGCGAGGTGGGGGCTCACTGTATATCCCTTGCTTGTGTGTGTGAGTGTGTGTGTTGTACCTTTAGAAGGGAACAGTAAGGACTTCATGGCTGCTTTTGTCAGTGCAAACTGTGTCTTTCTGTTATTTCAGCGGTAGAGGAGTCGGCCAACGTGTTCGTCGGCGTGATGAATCTCATGGAATATATACAGTATATATATATGTATTACTCGAGTCATTCCTTTTGAGTGCTTGATCAGCCCTTATATAAATATACAGTATATATATATATGTGTGTGTGTGTGTGTGTGTGTGTGTGTGTGTGTGTGTGTGTATATATATATATATATATATACACACACACACACACACACACACACGTATGTATGTATCCACACTGTTAATGTGATTAGAGCTCTAAAAGGCACCTGGATGGAAGCCTGACTTGCTGTGCGGACGAACGTAGCACCACGTTAGACGTGTATTTGAGCTGAAGGGGATTGGGGTGGGGTGGGGGTTCGACTGATACTTTAAACTGAGTTGTGGTGGATTTGAAGCCGCTCTCTTTCATTGCCTTTTAACCTGCAAGTGTTTTACTGTCACTCAGAGAACGAGTTGTGTTGGAGTGTGTGTGTGCGTGCGTGCGTGCGTGTGTGTACCTTTTAAAAACAGAAAGAGTACCCGATCGCTTTCCTACACGGCAAAAACACCCCTTCCTTCGACATTGGATGAGCCTTCAAAACATGCAGAAGCCATCTTGTTTCTCTATTTGAGCAGCATGAATTCTAAACCTGAAGCAGAATCAAATCCCCAACATTTATTTATATGAATCCCCCAGGTTCTTCAAAGAGGTAATATATAGATATATATATATTCTCCTACTTTACAATCTCTCCTTATTAAGAATATTTTATTATGTCGATTTTCCTAAGATGGCATATGCAATATATTTTTAGACTTAACTATTTTTGGAAAAAGAACAGATCAAGAAAAGAATATGCATTATATTTCATTTATTTAAGTTAAATCACCGCAACGCTAATTGAGATTTGACCAAATGAGAGAAAGCGGAGCGACCCAATGCCATCATGTGACCCAAGGTTGTAGAATAAATAGCCAGTGAGAATCTCCCCTCCGGGCAATTTCTAATGAAGTGTACATATCTGAATCCAGGAAGCACCGGGCACTCTTTAAACAAGCAGACAGCCAATGCACAGTGTAGTATTTTTGCAAGATCTGTAGTAATTATATTTAAAGTAAGAAAGAAAATATTTAAATGGAGTAAACAATAAAATATATTAAGATTTCAATTTAACTTATTTGGAAATACTGTTGTCTAATTGATGAACTATATCCTGTTTCTTTGTGCTCCAGGATGGAAATGATTTCTGTTCGGTTGTAACTTTTAAAGAGTTTAGAGAATAAATGACTGAGTGACGGTGACAGAGGTGTAAATGTTGTTTAGTTTGTTTTGTTATTATGGGGTGGAGACCAGACAGAAGCACACCCCAGCAGACAGGAGAGCAGGAGTGGACACGATATACACATATATACAAGTCTTGAGAGACGACTTCTAGCTCTCCTGTCCAACCTGAGCGACCTTAAGTGTGCCGTTTGGGAGAATGCGACTTGGTCACCTGAGCTTTTATTGATCGGTCCTGATAGGGAAGAGACAGACGGTTTATCTGAGACAGGACAGAGGGGACAGGACGTCTCCCGGGTGTCAGATAGAAGGTCCCTTCAGATGCTGACCAGTTTTTCAGCGTTTGAATTTAATTAGAGAGGGTGGTCAAGAATTAGGGACTGTATGAAAATTATCAGGGAGGAGAAGCATGTGAGTGTGTTTGTAATTGTTAATTATTATAAATTCTATATTAGTTTTAGCTTCAAATTTTTCATTTTGTTTGGTTTATAAACACCAACAAAGTTGCTATCAAGTCCCGGTTTACTTATGTGATAGCTGATAGAGGCTTTACCTTTAAAAAAAAAAAAAAAAAAAAAAGTGCGGGTGCATTCTTGCTGTAATTTTATGATATGTTAATGGGAAGCTATTGCAGGTTTCTGAATTTTTTATTATTTAACAAAAATAAAATGCAAGATTACACCTCTACTCACACTAGTAATTTTGATACAGTCCCTTATTTGAGTGATTAAAACTATATAGGTTTCCATTGAGCTCAGATGAAATTTAGGGATTCAGTATATTTAATGAGCAGATCAAATTAAGGATTTGCTCCACAGCTTCTCCCTCCATCCAAATCAGCAGGCCACTGTTGCCTTTCTCCCAGATGAGCACTGACCTTTTTGTCCCCTAGAGGGCAGGAAACCGTCTCATGGCCTCATCCCAGATCTGTTAAACGGCTTTCCCTCCTTGCTCCCTTATTCTTTTGCTACTGAGAAAGATGCGGGAACTTCCTGGAGGAGGAGATGAAGAAAGCTGAGTGAGGAGGCTGCCATGTCTTACTCTCCCGAGTGCTGGCCCAGCCTTGCAGAAGAGCATGGGCTCGAAAGTATGTTCCAGTTCCATTACTCAATTTCCTAGCAGCTTTGCATGGACGCAGTTGCATCCTTTGTTACCATGACAACAGGGCAGGGCCGGCACTCGGGAGAGAGAATGTTTCTGCGTACTCATGGTGTTCCCACGGTGGCAGTGGTCCAGACACTGAGTAACATTTACTGATGCCACACGAAATGTGCGTTCACTCAATGAGTCAAAACAAAAGCACTTGACCAACCCATGAGATTCTGCTTTCTGTGTGGTCTGTACTGATGCTTATTGTTTGCATATATTTTGATATATTTAGGAGAAAAAAAAGTCTAGATATTTTTGGAGTAGAGAAGAAATGTGTGTATCGGATTATTGTCACTTTGTCATGCACTCTGAAAATCTCTCTGATTTTTTGGAAGAATTATATAACATCCCAACTGAATTAATGTTCCATTGAGAGAATATTTATAAATTTTAAGTCCTTTGTGAAAAGCTGTGTGGGAGTTTTTCTTTCATTCTCTTTATAGTATTTAGAGCTCATCTTATAAATGTATTCTTCTTATTCTTACAAATAATTCAAGTGTGTAAATCATTTAAGCATCATTTCAGCAAGGGGTCATTTTTCAAACAGCATGTGATCAATAGGAACAATGTAAAAGTTCCAATCAACTGTAATTCTGTTTAATGTCCACAGGAGGTCAGTATTGAGAAACCATGTACAGGTCAGGGTCAAACTTTTTTTTTTTTTGACCTCCACATTTAAATACTAATCAGGGCACACGGTACATGGTCATCTATTCATTTGAATACAGGAGGAGAAAGGTTTCCACCCCCTCCTGTCCGTCCTCCATGTTTCCTTTCCCTCTCCCCCAATGCCCTCTGTCAGCGGAGTCATTATCTGCCTTTGGCCTCTATCCCTGTTCGAGCCTGCAGGGCATTAGGAACGTTCAGCACACATCCAAGCACCGGCGCACGGCCTTAGTGTCTGTTACACAAGGATAACAGCGGCCAGCGCAGGCGATTAGCGTGTCATAATAATATAACTAGCTACGCACTGGACCTGAGTGGCGTCTCGAGTGAGCTGGTTTGCTCCAGGTCTATTGGCTGCTCGACAGGAGGCAGTAGATTAAAACTTCAGCGTGAACGAGATGAATGAACCTTGAAGACTGATTTTTCAGAATAGCTTCTCTTAATAAAAAAGCATTTTATTCATAACTACCACATGTTATCATCTTACCACTGGTCTTTTAATGACGTATAATGATATTTTGCACTCTATTTTATTAACCCAATAAACCCAATTTAAGTATTTCATACTTAGTAATTAAGTATTTCATACTTAATTTAAGTATAACTGGCCTACGCTATCGCACGTTTTATGTCAGTGCCCACTCATTGTGTCGTTAGGTTAATAAATTACCTGGATAACAGATAAACAGTGGAAAAATTCAGCATTAGATATCCAGTGAAGTAGATTATTAGAAATGTGAAGAACTAAATATTAACCACAACTATGACCAAATACACAAATATAGATGATGATAGCACCTAATGAAATATAAATGAGCATTATTAGTCGAACTCTGTTACACAGTATATTGTGTAACAGTATATCTCATAGGTGAATATCAAAAATGGCAAATGTAATGTAAACAGATATTTACAACTATGTAATATATAGATGCTTATGTACAGTCATGGTTTGCACAGTAATCAATAGATTGCGGATAATGATAATAATGACGATAAAGTCACAGTTTTAATTCTAATCTTTATTTGCTAATCTATTTTCTAATCTTTAAATGTGTGTTTATTCTCTCTGACGCACTCATTCAGCATTTCCACATTTCTTCTTTTTCTCCTGCTGTTGTTTATTTCCTCAATGGTTATTATTGGATTTTATTTTTTCCCTCCCATCGTTGCCATATTCATAATAACGGCTGCAGGCCTAGTAATAACTATAATTATATCCAAATTATGATCATTATGGTAGCATCATGGCACAATACTATCATTCGAGTTCTGGGCAAATCATCTATAAACACATTATAAGTAACACTGTCTCTTTTACATGTGAATATGATCAAGTCATGTAATCTAAGCACATTTACTTGAGTATAACATTTAGGTGCTTGGTTATTTTCATTGAATGCTACTTGACATTTATCATCCACTGAAGTTCAGAGGAAAATGATTTTCTTCTGACCCTATATCATCACAATATATGAGTAACTAATAAAATATTATGTAATATTAAATATTAAACAACTCACTCATCCTGCTCATCCTGCTCATGTACAAACCAGCATCTGTAGTAATAATCCATTAATGTAATATTACATTAATATTATGCCCCAAATACATTTTAGCGATAACGCCTAGTATTTCTGCTATCTCACTATTTCTCCCACACATAGCCAAGCAGAAATGGAAACAGGAAGTCTGATGGAAGACGAAAAAGAAATGTGAAGAGAAGCGAAACATTGTGAAACATTAGGGAAATAAATATAGAGCCAAAAAAAATGTAAAAACAAAACGTTCTGGTTGAAGCTTTGACAGATCAGCAAGTGGAAGCATCTGCTGCCCAAGGAATCAATCCAGCAAATGCAAAATAGACAGAAAGCCAGCTTACACCGGGGGAAGACCCCGACACAATCGCCTAACTAGCTTTTCATCTGCTCCCGTTTCTTTCTCTGCTGGTCTAATTACCATGTCCGGCTTATTGTCCTCTTGATGACTGTAATTAATCAAGTTCTGCTCCCTAATCTCTGAATCTCATCATCCTTACAGTACACCAGGGCTGGCCACACCGGATGGTAGCCTGATGTAAGCTCTTTTGGGGAGTGTAATTGTGTGCTTGTCTGCAAGTTTGCGTGCAACAGCAAATTGCATGGCCCAACCCTGCTGCCCTGCTGTGTGTGTTCGTTTAGGTTTTTTAAGGAGTGTGTTTTTTCCCCAGCACACAGGTTGGATACTCATCTTTTCCTGCTGGAAGCTGTATGCTTGCAGAAAAGAGTTATACAACTTATCTTTCAGGAAGTTATTTTAAGATTTAACATAAAAGTTCTTTCCCCGTCTGGGGTCATCACTGACCATCACCTACACATACCCAAGCTCATGTTTCTGTCTTTGAAATGACTTTACATCGACATAATGCATTCTCTATATGCTAATCCTAAACTTAACCCTAACCCTAAACCGAGTCTTAACAAATTTTAACCCCGAAAATGTTGATATGCCCAGAAAAATGGCCTCACAAAGACAACATGACGCCACAACGTTGGTATTCCACAAGAGTTTTGCCCACACGACTTAATAAAAACAAGACCACGCACACATTAAAGAATCCTCCTCTGAGCTTCAGGCTTACCAGGTCCTTAATCTGTCCTCTGAGTGACATCACCCTCTCCCTGCAGCTTCCACACACTCCTCACAGGACAGCAGGCGAGAGGGAGGGAGGGAGGGAGGTAGGAAAGCAGAAGCTGGTGGCCACTGGTGTGCTTGGGAAGGTGAGTAAGCTCCACAGTGAAGTTCAGCAGACACGGTGAGACACGCTGACACACTCGGTCGAGGCCATGGCAGCGGGCACAGAGGACGGAGACGCGCACATGGAGGAGCTGGTGGACCACGGTCTAGGGATGGAGGAGACGGCCCACGACCTGCTGAGGAGACCCTCACTGAAGCAGAACTACCGCGGCGACTGCCTGCTGGCTCCAGACACTGACTTCATGACAGGTAGAGTTCAGTGAGTTTAGATGATGAAGGGTCAACAGAGGAGATTTTCTCACTGACATCACTTGCCTTGCAGAGGGTTTTGTTTTTATAGACGCATAGGTTTTAAAAGCACACGTGAGATTAAAAATGACTGCATCCCATTTACCGCGTGCAGTCGTACTCAGCGTCACGGCTTAGTGGGACATTTAATGGAACTGAGCCATTGTTAACTAAATTAACCTCACCTGTCCTCTTCCTGTTATGAGAAGTCAAAATGTCTGCCTTGAAAAAGGTCTGTTTGCACAGTGTACGGTGGTTTATGCAGTTTTGTTTTGAACAAGTGCAATTAAAATACATCAATACTCAGAGGGGTACGACTCGACGCGAGTAACAAATGTGAACACTTAAGGAGTGAGTGTGCACTTGCAACCAGCAAAATGAGATGCGCTTCGTGCCACTTGTCACAAAATGGGTGGTTTGGACAGATTTGCAGTTTTGCAGATTTCAAAATATTTACTTTTGATTTGTCCCCAGATAACAAAACTTAACAAAAGGAGTTAGATATAAAAATATGGCTAAAGTAAGGCTTGATACTCAACAGGTGTGTCTGCTCCAGTTTTTTTTCAACTTTTTTCATGTACAACTTTAAACAAGATTTTTTTTTTTTGTAGGGTTTGAGTTTTATCCCTACAAAAACATTTTAATGCCACTTTTTAGCTGGAGATTTTGCAGTGTCAAAATATGCAGCCTTATTTCTGGTCAGATACACTGACCATAAAATAGAACTTTCACAGACAGATAGCATTTCCTAACCGTTAGATTGCTCACATTGTTCCCAAACAAGATAAACTCTAATCCCAAATATCTGCCTGACTTCTTGCATGCCACGTAGTCAAATTGTGGATGTTATGGAATGTGCCTCAGCTGAGAAGATTTAGGGAAATGCACTGTCCCTTCAGGGGATATTAGTATCAGTGGACTAATGTGTGCTTGTGCACACGTGGCCTGTGTGTGTCAGGGTGCAGGGTGCTGATATGAGCAGACAGATGCTGTTCCTTCATTGAAGAAACACCATCTGTGAGCAGAGATTAAACACTCCACTCGCTCTCTGCGCTGCAGTTATACCTTAATGCATTCCCATTTTGTTCAAAGACGTAATAGTTATGTGAATTTTGTAACCAAAAAAAAAATTGGCACTGCGTGTGAGAGAGTCAAAGACTTCATGCATGTATTCAAGTGTGTGTTTACATTCCCACAAACTGCATCCAGGGAGCTCGCCTGTTCTTTGTATAGCTGAGTTAGTGCAGAGACTGAGCTTTGGGTCGCTAATTCCCTTTTACAGCACCAGGATTATGTGCTATTCTAATCCCAATCCCATATGGGGGTGTGGAGGTGGCACGAGGGTGATGTCATGGCCAGGACAAGAGGAGAAACAGGAGATCACTTGCCTACACAGAATCACAGCTCTCCATGAGAGACAGATTACTGCAGGCTGCATGCTCCAATGATTACACTGAGAGTCTCGGGCCACAGCAGATGATCACTGTTTGGAAGAAAAGATCAAGTCTCAGAAGGGTTACAGCAAAATGGCAGAAAAAACAGTGTTTACACTGAGGAACATTTACAGCACATTTCGTGGCCTTACAGACACTAAACTCAGAAAAGTCTTTAAATATCACTGGATCAAGCAATGGTTTAGCTCAATCTTTTAAAACTCCTGAATTTTAATGTGGTGGTTTTTTAAGGTTTGAAAACTGCTTGGAAGTGTTTGGAGCATCTTGAAATTGTAACTGCATTACTTTCATAACAAACTGCTGGGTTGGTGACACATTGTGAAACTTAAGACTCCTTTTTCAGTTGTCTTCCTTCGGAATGTACCAAAATGTATTTTGTAGCGCCATAGAACAAATTTTTAACCATTCTTCTGCTTACATTTACCACCTGTCCATTCCTTTCATGTGCCCATTTCAACCATTTATACGTTTCATTTAGTGATTCATCTTGAAATGCTAACTTTAATCTACTCATAGTGTTGTTTGTGGTATTGCTCAAGCCGCTAACTCACTAGCTCTAGCTTGTTTAGCCCTAATCAAACTAAACAAATATATATTAGGATACTTTAAGATAGCTATATCAACTATGGATCAAATACCTTTAGCTGATTATATATTAATTGTTTATCTAATCATTTTATTTCAGCGTTTATTGGTTACTTTTGATTAACTAAGATAGCTAACATTTAACTATCTAGCTATTTCAGACATTTTGCTTTTATCATTTCTTGGTTTTGGTTAACAAATTTTATAGCTTTAGCTAAAGATTTCAGTCACTTATGACTTTTAGCTAACTGGCTACTTCAAACATTTTGCTGCTTTTAGCTATATCAGCATTCTTTAGTTTTAGCTAAACTGTTAATTTTAGTTCCTTTATTTATTAATCATATCCATTTTTAATCTTGTTTTCTACCTTTAAATTAAAAATTATATTTCCATCCATTACTTCCAGCAAGCAGTTTCAGCTATTTATGCCTTCATTTTAACTCTTGGTGCCTTTTATGCATTGCTTTTCTGTTGTAACCATTTATCCACTTACGTTTACCATTTGTTCTGTCAACTGTCTAATTTAAACATGTATGCATTAAATGTAGCTTTAATGTTTCAGCTTCAAATGCACGCTACTAAAAATACTCTTTAATTCAACTAAAACTTTTGTTTAATCAAATTAGTTGAGCTACTCCACAAATACCCACCTTTTCTTGGGATCACATGGACACATTACGCAACAGATGCCTACTGCTCCTCATAGGCCTTGGCTGAAAACTGCTGGGAAATAACGCTTCATAGCGCCATTCACTTCAGCTGATTACCAGTTTTTTTAAGACTTATGTTCAGTGTGCAGCTACAAACATGCATTGATTTTTATTTTGCGTCTGCCTCATTGTCCCTGTTACTCACCTGCTGTGTAACCTCCACAGCTAAGTGGATGCACAAGATGTTTACGAGAACAGGCCACATTTCAGGTTTACTTCTGCTGCTTCCTCTGTGCCTCTCCATCTCTCATAGTGACATGAGGCTTATGTGTGGGGGCGGGGTCAAAGAGGCTCAGTCTGCAGGATTAACATTGTACAGTGTACACCCACCCACCCACACACACACACACACACACACACACACACACATGCAAATACACACACGTGCACGGACAATTTAGGCTGAATTGGACAACCGCAGAGTTTTTAAGCATTATCAACCCCGCCCCCACCTTTATACACACACACCCTGAGGAAAGGGCTTTAATCTCCGTCATGCACATCACCACATCCCAGAACGTGCCAGCAGACCATCAGAGAATCAAAACACCAGTACCTTTGTCTCCCGCTGCTGATGCTGTAATACTATTTGGATGCAGTAAACGGAGTCGGACAACACAGGAGATCTGTGAGTGTGACATAAGCGGAGCAAAAGAGATGAGATCTTAGTGGACACCAGCTAGTGGATCAAAATCTGATGGAGAGAGAGTTGACCTATCCAACCGGAGCCAGAGGAGGTAAGAGTAATGAAAGGCTATGCTCGCGAGAGGAGAGGAAGAGGAGGAAGACATCCGGGGTGGTGGAAGAAGGCCCAACTCGCCTGCAGAGAAACCTTGACTATTCATCAGCGTCCAGTGTCTCCCATGGTACCTTCTACTGAATCATTGCATTGCACCACTTTTCACTGTTTTGATTGCAGTAAAATAATTTTTTAAAAGTCAAGTAGATGTGGTTTGGTGTGTTTTGCTTTGGATATGTGCTTCGACACCTTTGTTTACATGCTACTATGGGATGACAGTGTTTATGATCTGCAGTGTCCAGCTGTGCTGTGACCTCATTACCTTGATTTCTGCTATACAAGGGATGTTAAGGAGCTTTCTGTGATCTTGTTGCCCCGTCAACTGCATACATATTATGTTCTTGTCATCTTTCCCTCCCCATCTGTTGTGTATAGTGTTTCATGTCATCCTCTGAACCATCAGGTCTTTATGACTGTTTGGGGAGTTTGCTCTTGCTTTTGTGCTACAAAATCTGCACATTTGAACATCTTGTGTGGAAGCGAGCAAACATTCAGTGTTTCTTTAATGGAGTTGAACCACCTTTAAAGCAGGCAATCAGTTATGTAATTTAGTTGAACAGAATCTGCATCCTGGAAGAACACATGATACTGTGTTCACTTTCTGAACTCTGAACTGTTTCTCCTTCAGATGACCGGAGCTCAGCAGCGAGCGGCTTGGATGTGGCCGACCGGCTCACTTATCTAGAGCAGAGGATGCAAATGCAAGAAGATGAAATCCAGCTATTGAAGATGGCCTTGGCCGATGTCCTCAAGAGACTCAACATCTCTGAGGAGCACCAAGCAGCTGCTGCGGCTGCTGCTGGAGGCAGGAGAACATCGGGGACCAAAGGTGAGCAAAGATCTCTGTGTGAATTCTCATTATTGTCCATGTGTCAGGTGAAGGACTGATATAATATCAGCCCGCACTGGTGGAGTTTTCTGTTGATTGTTGGCGCTGAAGCTGTGTATTGATAATTTATTCTTAATGGCAACTACTAGAACTGTACCATACTTTATGGTGCTTGTAGCTCAGTGTTATAGTTCCTACTGCTTCAACTCGTATATTTCATGTACTTTTTACTCTGCCACATTTATCTGACCGCTGTAGTTAATTTACACCAGAGTGTGACTTTAAATGTTATGAAAAAAATCACATATAATACAACACTCTGTTATAAATTATACCATATGACAGTATAGACAGGGCACATTTTGGTAATGAATACTTTTACATTCATACTTTTTTTTTAACTTTTACTTAAGTACAGTATACTATTTCTTCTTTCACGGATTAATGTATGTAAAACGTATTTAGTTTAAATGTCTTGATACTACGTGTATAATGCCTAACCCTTTATGTATATAAAAAACACACACATACAATCCAATTATTTTATATCCCCAAGTGACTTTATTTACGTAGACAACAAGCAAAGCAGCCACAATAGTAATCTCAGTCCACAGAATTAAGATTAAAACTCCCTCTTGTGTGTGTGTGTATGTGTGTGTGTGTTCTCACAGCCAGGCCAGTGTCTCTCGCTCTGCCCTCCAGACCGCCCATGGTGACCTCCAGCGCTGCTTCTCTGAAGAAGAGCTCCACGCTGCCCTCCAGCTCCGTAGCCAGGAACTACAGCCCAACGCCACCCCGAAGGTGAAAAGAGAGAAATCTCAGTCTGCTTTATATTATTTCATGACATTTTGTACCTGGAACATACAAGATTAATTTCATTTTCTAGACTAATTGGAAATTTCAAAAGATGTTGTTTATCGTTCAAGCTGATTTTAAACGTGACAGTAAGCACTCAAATGAAACATGTTATTTTTCAGCATTGTACAAAGTACAAAGGTAAAACTTGTTAATTGATTTCTTCATCACTCACTATGGAAAAAAAAATTAAAAACCACAATGGCATTCCTCTCGTCTCCGACACCACCCACGATGAAGCACACTCAGTGAGAGAGATACCGCGTCCAGTGCTAATGGGAAACCATTCTAATCAAGCAGCTCTCAGCCAAGCTCCAGTCTTAGATCTCAAGCTTCACTTCTCATTATCTAAGGTGCAAAAGCAATCAGCAGACTCCCTCCATTACCTAAGAAACACTGCACATGGATGCTCAATAATTATTCCAAACGCTCGCCTTTATTTCAAAGCAATAAAGCAGCGAACCATTTTCTGCAGATCTCTTCCTCTCAATTACCTTTCAGATGATACTGCCATTAGATAGTATTAGTCAAAGAGCACGATAGGGTGTCTCTATGGTACCTTAATGCACTGCAGCTATATCTAGAGCACACGGACATAATTACACAGAGAGAGGTAAATCTCCATTCACTTAAGGCTGTCCATTCATTATTGGGATAAAGCGAGGAGCAGAATCACCATCACAGTCATCATATCTCTCCTCTCTCATTTCACATGCTCTAATTAATCTCAACGTACCTTCTGTCTTCTCTTCCTCATCTGCTGTCCACTTCTTTTGTTTTTTAATCTTTATTACTTATTGCTTTCAGTTGTTTCCCATCTGTATTTTCTCCATTTTTCTCAAGTGGTCACATCAGAAAAAAAAAAAACTAAGCCTCACTGTGTTTTTCCTTCTTTTCAGTGGTGTAAAGAGCCCTCTGGGTAGTGTGAAGGACAGTCCATGTAAGACCACTAAAACACGGCCCGTCCCTGCAGCCTCTAGCTGCAAGAAACCTCAGGAAGGGTAAGCAACTATATCAAAATGCCCCAGTTGTTGCATTAGTGTCCGTCTTTGTTTGATCATGAAATATACACTTAAGTCTTTCTTCAATAAGTACACCAATATTCCTCCAATATTAGCCTTGGTTATTAACAAATGCTGAATACCTGCTTTTCGAAGATTTCGTGCAGGATTGTTATATTAGAATGCAGTTGTTTTCACTAGTGTACCTAATCAACTGCCAAGTGTATGTATTTCTGAATCCTCCCCCTTTCTCCTAAGTTTTCTTTTTCATTTATACCACTCAAGTTGCAAACAAATCACTGAAATCAGACAGAGGTTATTTCCAAAAACCAAACATCCTGTTTAAAGTGAACTCACACCTCAAACCACCGAGGAACATGACAATCGCCAGCGCAGCCTTCTAACCGTTTACTCAACCTGAAACCAGCGCAACGGCTCTTATTCTGCACAGATCTTTCTTTCAGATTGACTGTTTTGTTTCTCTGGTTTCTCGCTCCTTCTCATGTCCTCTGTATCATTTTTGCTTTCTTTCTCATTATAACAGTGGCAAGTCCAAGGAGGCTGCAGTAAGTGTAGGTAAGAGAGCATCATCTCCAGCTGCCTGCAGCAACGTTTTAATGCTCTAACTGGCTGTGTTGGTTATAGGAAAGGGAAACCACAGCTAAAAAAAAATAGCACAGCGGTTTAAGCAAAAGACTTGAGTGACCTGTGTGTTCTTCTCTTGTTTTTCTGCAGGGTCAAGGCGTGTGACGCACTGCAAAGGTAGGCTTCGTCCCTGACTATTAAGGAAATTTATTTTTTTTAACATCTCAAGAAAAGAGAATTGTGATTGAGCTCCTGTTTCATCCTTCATTTTTCACATCTCACCATGACTTGTATGCATTTCCTCTCCCCTTGCATTTCCTCAACCCCCTCTGTTTCAAATATCCACTCTATCTGCCCTTAAATCACTCCTTTCCTACTGGCCGACCTCCGCTCTGCCTGTTCTCTCACTGTCCTCACCTCATTTCACCACTTCACTTAGTGACTATGCAGATCTATCTGAGCCCCCTCGCAAAAAAGACTGGGTCTTCTGAAGCCGCCAAGTCCACGTCTGCAGTCCCTGCCAAGAGCGGCCCCGTGGCCGCAGCGAGCCAACCCCAGGCGAAGGGGAGCAGCAAGCCAGAGTTGAGGAAAACAAGCCCGTCCTTCACCTTGAACCTCCAGAAAACCTCAACCAGCCACAATGCGCAGCAGGAAACGTCCACCTACAGCTACAGCCCCATCAAGTCCCCTAGCCAGTACTTTCAGATTTGTTACTGATGCAGGAGTAGTAGAGGCAAGGGGTCAGACTTCTCTTCCACTAAATAAATTAACCATTTGCTCTTGTTTACTACAAAATGTTGAGTCAAAACGAATGATTTAAAGCCTCAATCAATCACCTCCAACTGTAAACACAGACTCTCTCCCTATGAAACTTGCAACATTTCTGAATAATTCAGAAATGCTGTTTTATGGCATCATTATTTATTTTGAGTATAGTGGGAAAGCTTGAGACTAGCTGTAGCCTCGTTTGACTCCTGTGTACCGTCTCACTTGAATGCCTGCGCTTACTGTTAGTGTTCAATCTGCCACTCCGCACGAGAAGTAGTCAGTCTGTTCGGCAGCGCGTGTGAGCGTCAAGTGCTCGAGGGAAAATCGTGTTTGATGTCGTTGAGTGTGTCTTCATAAACCGTTTGCCGTGATGTTTTCAGTTTTGTAGTCGTTCCACCGTACATGTACCAAAAAGTCTCATTCAAATTCAGGAGAAACAATAAAAAAATAAAAATGTGATCACTAACAAAGATGACTTTTGTTTGTGTATGTGCTACTACGTATGTGTGAGAGTGTGTGCGGCGGACTGGGGTTGGGGCCACATTAAACCGACTAAAGAGATCCTGTTACACCGTGTGCTGTATTTTCCTGGCACGGTTAAGCTCAATCAGCCACACGGAGAGCAAAGAAGAAGAGTGCAGTCACCTAAATGTGACGCTGGAGCACTTCTCTGGTGATGACTTTTACAACGGCGAGGAACAAATTCACACTGAACGCTTTGGTGTGTGGGAAATGACTGAAATTCAGGTGAAGTGACCTTTTCAGCTGAATGAACATTAAAGTGGATGTTTAAGGAAAACACTAAATCTGTGCCCAGTCATTTCCACCATTGCAGTGAACACAGCAAAATTCCCTTTTAAAGATAATGATTCACTCCAAGCCGAATCCATGTTAGGGTGCATTAAAAATGTTCTGGTGTCTTATGCAGCAGCCAGCGCCATGTGTTGTTACAGCTACGCACACTTTTTCATACAGTGTGAAAAAGCTTCCTGTGATCACAGCCAGAAATAAGTCCAGACAAAACCGTTTCCGCCTTATCTGGAAATACTGTGGCGGTGATTATCTTGCAGTGTGACCTTAAAGTTGGGTGAGGCATGAGGAAGTGAGTAGGATCCACGTGTGCTCAGCCTCAGCGCCCTCTGGTGGACATACAGGCCCAAACAGCGTCCATCAACTGAATGGGGGAATATCACGTGGGGGCTAAAGTGACACCTGTGCATCCATTTCAACTACATGAAATAGTCAAGTTAGTGTTATGTACTCTAAAATCCCAAACCAAAAATTTGCCCTCAAAATGTTTAACCAGCTGTAAAGCACATAAAACGTTTTATACAACATTTTATAGAAAAACTGCCCAAATAATCATTTAATGAGGAAAAAACAGGAAGAGACCTCAGGAGGAGCAATAGGTGTAAATGCGCAGTGTGGATAATCAGGGTGACACATTAATACATAGGCTTTAAACACAGCAAAACAAAACTTCCTTTTCATAAAAGATGTAACTCTGTCATCAAAACCAAGTCCACAGACGAGGTCGGTGTGACCTGAAAGCGGATCCTCACCGGCACATGAACTGTAATGGAAATTCTTGTGCTCTTGTGGAAACTAGGAGGACCTCTGCTGTTGAGAAAAAAAACTGCCACTCTGTGCCGCTCTTGATTTTAATGCACGAGAAGTCTCAGTTGTAAAATAGTCCAGTGTATTTATAATTAAATCAAAAAATAACTAAAAGCTGTATCATTCAGTAAATCAAATGACATAACAACAGCGGGGCTGTCTTGTACCACTACAGGGTTTTACAGATTTTCAAGCAAATAAAAAAATAATATTCTGTAGAAAAACACATGTTAACATATGGGCTGGGATTCCCCAGTGTCAGCCTTCCATTGACATAATACGCCTCAAGCTTTAGTATCATATTGGACGGCCACTGCTAACTAAGGACCTGTATCTCTGGAGCTGTTATTAGAGCCTGTCAGTCCTCTGTGTTAGGAAACAACAGCAGCTGGCTGATGCAGACGGAGACAGATGTTGTAGCTGGTCAATCCTGCCTGCTGACAGGTTTGTGTTTGTACTTTACGCTGCATAATGCATCACATCATGTTTTCATTGTCTGTCAGGCAGCCTATTGATGTCGTGCAGACTCATCACGGAGGAGATATCCCCAAAACAAATGAAATGCAGTGCTGTAAAGAGGTCAAACAGCCATGACAGCAACACATTTCAAAGAGTGGAAATGTGTATTAAGAGGAGCACACGCAAACAAACACACACGGGCACAGGCCATCTCCTCCTACCACCCTACAGTAATATAATATTATTTCTCCAGGGTCTTAAAGGCTTAAAATATCTGCAGCGACTGTGGTTTTATATCCACTCACATCACTAATATTCCTGGTGAAACTGCTTAGGTTTGCTGTGTAATAAAATCTGTGGTTATTTTAAGACAGTGCGGTTTAATTGTCTAAAACAGTAGAACAAATCTAGCTTTCATTTGCATAGAAGAATATCCAAAGAAGATGTATGTTTGTTTGGTCCACCTGCCTGCACAGTTGCTCCATCACCGGACTGAGGGCGCTGCCGTGCAGGAAAACCAGCAAGACATGAATATTTCAGCAGCCCCCTCTCTCTCTCCTCTCTCTCTATCCCTCTCTCTCTCCTTCCAGCCTCCCAGTGGTTGGAGGCAGGAAAAGATGGCACCTCACAAGCCGCTGTCAGCCACTCCGCCCGGCTTCTTGTCCCTCGGAGAGCGGCGTGCAGCCCTCTGATGTGGCTCCGACCTCAACCGCAGCCGCCCGACACACACCGACGAGCGATTCCTTCTCTAAAGAGACAGACCTGAAAACTGTGACCATCCGTGTAGCATTCTCCACACCCTGTCGCCTTTTTCCACCCTCAACATCTGCACACCCAGCCGGCTGCAGGATTTTGCTGCTTTCTGTTTAAAAACACCCAGAACTGCTGCTGCTGCTGCTGCTACCTCTGCCGCTGGACCCGGATCGTTTTTTATTAGGGCTGAACTCTGACATTGAGCTCAGAGAAAATAGTGCATTTCATTCAAACGGACAGCGGAGGAAGATGAGGTAAGCAGAAGCATGCGTTGCCCCTTCGCTGCACAACACGCTCAGACTGCTGTGATGCATCTGCGACGTATTCAGGGATATTAGAGGATGTGGCTCGATGAGTCAAGCATCCTACGAACGGGCATGCTGTCCGTTTTATAGGCGCAGTTTAAGTCAGAGGCCCCTGCCGTGCATCACACCGCAGCACAGTAGGTGTATCACAGGAGCAGGTCACCTGTTGGCAGACACATTCTGGACCTTTAAGAGGATGCGAGGCGCATTAAGATGCCCACAGCTGGAAGTAAGGAGAGATCAGGCTTTATATATGAAGCCAGTTCACATCTCTGACTCCAGCTCTGTGATGTGTCACGCGGAGACTGTCTGCAGAGACAAGGAGGTGTTGTCATGGAAACCAGACTACACGTGTACAACTGTAGCACTGACCGAAACGCTCATCTGATCCAAGAATTTACAAAGCAATGTTACTTAAAGCACGTCTGTGTGCTCACAGATAAATATGAAACCCACACGCTCGCACACACCTTCCTGATCGGCAGCCAATCAGCTGCGAGTATTCATTAGCGCATCCAGACACAGCTGTGTCAGGGATGCAAGCACAGGCTTTACTGGCTGCCTGCAGGAGCCTATCAGGTGAAACGTTACTAGCAGGCCCCTGCTTTGCAGTCACACCGTCCATCCAATCAGCTGCAAGGCTGCTGCTACACAGATGTGGGTGGGGCACCATCTCTTGGCACAGGTTCACCATGATTAGGAGGAGACAGGAGCTGACGGGAGCAGGAGTTGTCTGCTTACTTGTATTACTCATGTTGTGGAATCATTAATCTGTTTACATATTCACATTGCAGGGTCTTGCCTTACCTTTGTAGACAAAAAAACAAAACAAAACAAAAAAACCATAATTTAAACCATTGCATTTCAAGTTGAGTATGTCATTTAAGACTTGAGGTCTTGATTTTTGGCATTTCTTAAAGTCAGGGTATGTCCTGTAAAACACGAGTGTGTGCCTGTGTCCCAAGATCAGGGGTGTATTGACCCACTATTTTCTATAATGAAACGATAGGCATGTCATAGCATGCATCCTTATTTTTCGGTCACTAGTTCGTTCCTTGTCCAAAAAAAACCTGCAGCCTTACTATGCGTTATAGCTCATCTTCATTCCTGCCTTTTGAAGGAACTGAACCTCACCAAAATATAAAATCCTAGATCAACCAACCTTTCCTGTCATACAAGTATGTACAGATTTTGATCTAAACTACACTGACAAACTGTCTCCTAACACACTTGTCATCCCATCGGACAGCCACTTAAATCCACAGCTGTGATTTAGCACGAGAGGTTCTGTGCTTTACGGAGGCGCTCTGTAGGTGGCAACATAGACTGTGACTCCACAACAAGCCACCGCTTCTATACACTTTGCGGTGGCTCGTCTGGATGCATCCAAGTGTGTGTCTGCCTTTTTTTTTTCTTTTTTTTTTTTTTAAAAAATCTTCCTCTCTGCAAGTTTGCATGATTTAAAATCTGACAGATTAAGGGAGTGCATTAGATCATCTGAGAGTTAGTAGTGGGACAGTCTGGTTGTATTAGCTGAGCTGCGATGGATTGAATCCATGTTAGTAGGACGCAAACAGTTGTTCTGTGCCGTGATCTGATGAGCATTGATCTCAGTAAAACGCTGTGAGCAGCTGTCCAAACATAGTGCACACCAGTAAGAGACAGATATTCTGCAGTATTACGACAAACTGCGGGAACAAAATCGCTTGGAAGAGTTTTTAAAGGTCATAGCTGTATATGAATTCTGTCACATCATGTAAAGTCCCCTTAAGCTAGCTTATTGGAAAGCACCAGCAGTTTTAACAATGGACTTTATCACACAAAATCAGGGAGTAGATTGCTCTGTTGTTATATTTCATATATCATATAGTACAAGCATTTGAATATGGTCATAAAATCAACTAGGACTCAAGCTTCATACCCTTGATATCTCATGCTGTGGTTTCTTTTTTCAATTACCGAAGGAATCTAAAGCCTGAATCCAGCACAGTTACTGAATCTGTTCCTCATTTGTCAGGATTAGTCGTATTAGTTTCAATTGTCTCCAGCTGTGCTGAGGTGGAAGATGCCGTAACGTCCCAGGGGGAAAGTCCTGGGACAGTAAAGCTCTGGTTGGAGATTCTTGTCTGAGGTTTGGGT